>NC_062520.1:17223153-17523153 GCF_022655615.1 Tachysurus fulvidraco | reverse complement strand
ATTCGTAGTGCCCCGACTGGGTGGAGAAGGCAGTTTTGTCACAGAGTTGGTGACGGATGCGTCGCGCTCTCTCCTCGGGTGTGAGGTGCGTGTATCCGAGCTTCATGGGTTCAATGCGTGCGGGCGATCGTCGGGTTTTTATCAGGTTGTCTATTTGGATCGACACCTCCATGAATGCCGACAAATACTTTCCCCTCGTCACGACAGGAGAGTTCGGTCTGCAGCTCGTGGCTCAATCCCTTGCGGTAGAGAAGCTTGAGTGGTCTCTCCTCTCAGCCTGCTTGTGCCGCGAGGGTGTGAAACTAGAGGGCATAATCCACGGCAGTGCGGTTTCCCTGAGAGATGCTTAATAGGCGCTCCTCTGTACTCTATCCTCCTGCGGAATGTTCGAATACACAGCAAAACTGGGCTAGGAAGTGATGGAAGGAAGGGAACGCGGTGCCATCCTCTCTCCATACTGCAGTGGCCCACTCTAGAGCTCTTCCTGTGAGAAGGGAGCAGACAAAGGCTATTTGGCTGACTTCAGTGGGGTAGAGAGAGGGTTGTTGTGTCACAAAGAGTGAGCACTGCATCAGGAAGCCCCTGCATTTCGCTGGATCACCGTTGAACTTGTCCGGAAAGGCGAGCCGTGGGTTTGCGGCCGAGGAGACAGCGTAGGAGGGAGCAGGCGGAGACACCGATGGCATTGGGCTGAGTGCCGCCGGGCTACCTCGCAAGCTTTGTAGCGCTGTTCTAGCGAGGTAAGATGAGTCAACTGTTTGTAGTGACCTGCGAGTTGCTGCGCTTGAGCGGAAAGCTCCATCGAGAGCTTGGAAATCACTGCTGGATCACTTTGTGGCGAAGTCTTCTGTAATGAAGTGTCTTAAGGCTGAGGATCCACTTGCAGGCTTTATTAGAATGCTCGTAGTACAACAGGCAAGGGTCGACGTAGGCAAACAACAATGAAGATTAGACAGAAATCGTGGTCAATACAACAGGCAGAGGGTCAGGGCAGGTGGCAGAGAATCATAAGGCAGAAATACAAACAAAGTAATAACCGGAAAATCACAAGACAGGAAACACTCAGAATGATAGCCGAGGTAAATCAAAACTTCGTGCAGAAGTCAAGTTCAAGTCCGTTTAATATAGGCAGTGGCTGATTGGGAACAGGTGGAGGTGCAATCAGTCTCAGTGAGGGGTTATGGGAAGTGTAGTCCGGAAGCTACTAATGCTCGGGACAATGTTCCCTCTGATCGCGATCGGAGGACGAGGCAGGTGCTTCATACATGACACTTATGTCATTTCAACATATTAAATTGTATAGTTTTATTTTGGCACAATCTTAGCATCAGTAAGAACCAGTGATTAGAAATGAAGTTTGCAAGAACTAAAACAGTATTGTTGTGTTGGACTTTCTCAAGCTCTTTGCCACAAAGTTGGAAGCATACATTTTTACTTCCACTAAATCTGTGTCCTGTTCACAACGCATATGGTAAACCAAGACTGTAGTGTAAGAACTTGAGTGATGTGTCCAGAGACCTGACATTAACCCCACTAAACACCTTGGGTGAATTAGAACACTGTTGCCATTTGATGAGGTCTGCTGTACAGTCAGTGTCTGATGACAATTATCCCTGCAGCAGCTATTTTGGCCCACTACATTTATGATTTTATGTGGCTTTCCTATTTTTAAACATAACAGGGATAATTAACCATGGGTATTATGTATTGCTCAACCAATCTGGACAATAATTACAATGTTATTTAAAGAAGAACACACCATACATTTTTGGGGGATTATTATTAGATTTATTGTTAGAATGTTTCTTGGAACATTCAAGAGACAAGTTCTTCTCTTTTTCTTTTTGGATTTAACTATGATTTCCGACTCCTGTACCCTTTCTCGGTCATGTACACACACACACACACACACACACACACACACACACACACACACACACACACACACACATGCAGCCTGTTTTATTTTATTGAGAAAATGGAAAGTGTGACACTGCACAAGCTTACAACCAAGAATCCTTCCATAAATGTTAAATAAATGTCTCCTAACAAAAAACCCAACACTCAAACCTCAAACAACACATCTGTAATGTAAAGAATTACATTTTTAAACAACCCCTTTTTAATCACATTAAATTACATTTGTTGTACAAATTCTATGTATTAGATGTTACTATAGCAACAATAACATTAGAAAATTGCATTAATATTAATGTTTGTTATAGAAAGAGCCACCTATTACACAAAAACACATTTACAACAAATTAATTGATGATTATTATTAACCAACACTGATTTACTAGGAAACTACTTAAAAAGAAAAAGTAATCTGAAAGAAAATCTGACCCAATTGCAGGTAACAAGGTATTTTATTAAAATAAACTAAACCAAACAAACATAAGGGAGAAAAAAATCTAAGCAAAAATACAAAAGAATAACCCCTCAAAAACAAACAAACAAACAAAAAAACAACAAAAAAAAAAATTCAACCAAGATAAAACCAAGAGCATAAAACAGAGAATAAATCCAAGAAACAGGAGGCACACAATAACAAGGAAACAGGATTAAATAGGGAAGGTAATTGGGAAGACATGAGAAACAAGTGTGCAATGGTGGGAACAATGGGGCAAACAAATGTGGTGATAAAACAAAAACAAATGGCGCAAGAAAAACAAAACCTGCCAGAAAGTCCCCCTGGTGTTCAGGCATGGCATAGTCCAAGCCATCCATGGCAAACATGTATTTGATGTTATCAGTAGGACTGCACGATTTAGGGAAAATGTCATATTGCGATTATTGAGGTCAATATGTGTTATATACATATACACAATGTATATATATATATATATATATATATATATATATATATATATATATATATATATATATATATATATATATATATATATATATATAATGTGTGTGTATACTGTGTATATATAAAGTAAATTACCAACTAAAGTGCAAGTAATACATGGTATTGCACACACCATTATTGATGATATTTGGAGAAATATTACATGTAATTGTTAAACTTGATTCCCTTACATATACATTTGCTTTTAAGCCTAATTATTACTTTTGATTATGATGTGATTGTGACAGAGGCATGGGGAGAGGTTTCAGGTTGGGGGGGGGGGAGTTCTGTCACCACTTTGAATGAGGAATATCAAGGCTATAAAACTTGTCAAAACTCCGCGAATCACAAAAGTATCAGTGAGAAGTTGAGAACACTCGTTTAAACAGTGCATACACTCGAACTTGACTGCACATCACATGTTTTACTTTATTGATACTGCTTTTAATCGTAATGCAAAGACCGGTCATCGGGACATAAGCTGTCATGTACAATAAAAGCACCTGTGCAGCGACAGGAAATATCATGTAACACAAAAAGCCGCCTAGACGGTGGACTTGCGGATTAAAAAAAAATCTTTTTTTGAGCGGCATGTGGACGAATTTTTTCTACGCATAATTTTATTTCTTGATAACAGGCCGCTGCTAACTATAACACACCGTTGCCATGAAAAACAGAGCGTTGCCATGGACACACAGGATTCTAACCGTAGAGACGGAGCGCACTAATTTCTTTAGCGGAAGCAATACAATTGTTCAGCAGTTGAGATCTGTAACTTGAGCAACAGCGCGAAGCCGCGAACTCGTTCTGAATATTTTAAAGGCGTAACAGCTGATGAAAAAGCAGAGACAATTGTAGACGAAAACGAAGAGAGATTTTATCTTAGTTTTTATTTTATACAAAACATTTACGTCTCGGCTTTTTTCGTCAACAATAATGCATGTTAATTTAGTCTTAGACAGCGTTTTTGGACAGTGATGCCGTCTTGTCATCGGCTCGTCTTAGTCATGAAAAAAAGGTTGTTGAACATATTTCGTCTCGTCTCGTCTGACGAAATTAACACTAGTGTGGGGGATATTTTCTTGGCACACTTTGGGTCCATTAGTACCAATTGAGCATCGTGTCAACGCCACAGCCTACCTGAGTAGCTATTGTTGCTGACCATGTCCACTCCTTTATGACCACAGTGTAACCATCTTCTGATGGCTACTTCCAGCAGGGAAAACGCGCCATGTCATAAAGCGTGAATCATCTCATACCGGTTTCTTGAACATGACAATGAGTTCACTGTACTCAACTACTCAACTGCATGATGCTATCATGTCAGTATGGACCAAAGTCTCTGAGGAATGTTTCCAGTACCTTGTTGAATCTATGCCACGAAGGATTAAGGCAGTTCTGAAGGCAAAAAGTGGTCCAAAGCGGTACTTAGGTGTACCTAATAAAGTGGCCATCTATATCTATCTATCTACCTATCTAAACAGTCATTCTCTTACTGCCTTTATTTTCTCTCTATTAATAGCATGTGTGAATTATGAATCTCTTATGATGGAAAATGTAGTGTTAAGTTAAATTACAGATAGCTACACCATATATAGAAATGTATTAGAACCTGTGTGTTACTATAAACCAAACTTTTACGTAGCCCAGCTTTTTTCAGAACCATGCTCTTATTGAAATACTGTAATACAGTGAGAAGCTCACTTTGTAGGTCAGGGGAAAGTGACCACCAAAGGACCACAGTACTCTATACTGAATAAAGACTTACTGTAACATAAATTGTGTATGAAAAAGAGCTTAAGTCTGTATACTGTACACAAGCATGTAGGACCAACAAGGAATTACGATGTAATAAAGTAGCCAATAAAAGCACGATTTGAAATGTTCAACCATGCAGCTGTACTACACTCACAACAGCACACTTCCCTACCCAAATCTTCAATATAATTTATATGGCCAAATTGTGATGGTTAAATGTTTGACAGAGTAACTAAAAAAATGGCAGGTCTTATGCTGTGTTTTGGATAATAATTGGTAATTAGTAACTACCAAATGTGGTTCAAGGAAGGAAAATCAGTGAACCAGTGAGTCATGAGTGCCCAGGTCTGATCCCACAGATGAGCTACTGTCGTACAAATTGCTGAAAAAGTTCATGAGGGTGTCAGAATGTACAATGCATCTCAGATACATGCCATGTATATAATCATCTGTGACTATAAAGCCCCATACAGCTTTATAGCCACAGACCATTCAGAGCTCCCATGCTGACCCCTGCCCAAAACTGAGCATCAGAATGTCACCATATAAAGCAATAGAAGGTGGCTTGGACTGATGAATCACATTTTCTTTTACAGCCTGTGCAGTGGCCTCTTTCAGCAAGATAATGTGTCCTGCCACGCTGCAAAAATTGCTCGGGAATGGTTTGAGAAATATGAATTCAAGGTGTTGATTCAGTGGCAGTGGGATCTGCTGACAAATACCACAATACACATTCTGAGGTCTTGTGGAGTCCATGCCTTGAGGGTTCAGAACTGTTTATGGTGGTTTTAATGTTAAAGCTTATCTGTGAATTATATATATCAGTTGCAGAACTAAAATGTGTAAAGAATATTTGAATATTTTAAAGGCGTAACAGCTGCTGAAAAAGCAGAGACAATTGTAGACGAAAATGGAGAGAGATTTTATCTTAGTTTTTATTTTATACAAAACATTTGTCTCGTCTTTTTTCGTCAACAATAATGCATGTTAATTTAGTCTTAGTCACCGTTTTTGGACAGTGATGCAGTCTTGTCATCGTCTCGTCTGACAAAATTAATACTACATATAACAGAGGTAGCATTTTTTCTGACTACCAGTTCAGTGTCCGTCTGCTCGGCATCCATCTTCACCCGTTCCGCGCTGCACACCGGAAAAAGTCTCGACATGACCATACACTTGCTTTCTTTATTTTGTTGTTATTCCTGCTCAAACACAGCTGATCAAACTAATCATTTAATTAACATGGCCTTCCTGAATGGGTAAAGCAGACTAAAAGTGCAGGATGGTGTCCAGTAGGATCATGGCTGGGAATCACTGCTGTAAATTATGTAAAAAAGTTTTTTTTTCCAGAAGTTGTCTTGATTCATCAATATTAAATAATGTGTCACTGTTCTTTAAGAAAGAACAGTTTTTTTTAAAAGAAATGTTTTCTTGAAAATTATATGGACAAATACTGGAAATACTCTTGACTGCAGTTTTGTTTGTGTGGGTGGGTATGTGGGTTACTCTAGCTGCTTCTCGAGACGTGTCTGCTGAAGAAGCCTCACGCAGAAGAGAGCTTCGCCTGATGAAGAGCAGGTAACACAATAATTCTGTCCTTAGTACACTACACACTATATTTTTTTTAACTTTTGTTATAATACTAAATGACACCTCACTGCACAAACACTTTGCTACTATTTTGGTAACATTTCAGCAATTTACTGCTCTCACAACTTATCCTATTCATGATGTTTCATTTCCATCAGCTCAGCTGCTTTATTCTACTTTCACACACATGCTACTCACATAAAGTAAGAACTTTAATCAGTGGGTGTTTCAAATAGCATTCCAAATCAGTTTTCTTGATGATGAAGTGAAACATTCAGCAGAGAAGCCATTGGTAAATACTCTGGTGAGATACACTGGTGATTAGCAGTCACTGCAACCATATTTGCATAAAGTTAAACTTTCCTCGACTTTGTCATGCTGCTGGACATACCCACAGATATCTAGGAATGGCTGCTGTCATTCATGTCACTGGAAGTTGCCAGCTTTGATTAAAAATTAATGTTCTCCATTCACTCTGTTGCCGCAACTCGCTGCAGTAAGGTAGCCTATGTAGTAAACCTATAGTAAGGTCATTTTCCTCTTTCCACTAAAAAGGAAAAAAAAAAAGGAATTCATGATATAAGTTTCAGTTTATATTAATGTACTGTGGCATCAGTCAGGTTGAGATGATTTTCTTTAGAATGTTACATAGAAACAGGTAAAAGTGTGTCCTATAAATTATGAAGATGTGTTTACTTTGTGCAGCTTTCCAAACATTCAAAATTTTTTTAAAAATTAAAAAAAAATCTTTTTAAAAAATTGTGTAAAAACTACCTGAGGTACCTAGAAAATCGCTTTATAAATACTTAGAATGGGTCAAATGTGAAGAACATTTGCATTTTCAAATAATAATCTATAAACCAGAACATGCACATATTTAACATGGTATTTAAATGATTGGAACATATTGATAAAATATAGTGCATTTATGTTAGAATAACAAGTTATTGTTTACAATACTATATATCAGTTGGTTCTGAATGCAGGCTGTGGTTTTTTTATTCATTCATTTATTCAGATTGTAAACTTTCATTCCATTTGCATGGGCAGAACATGGCTTGAGTGAACTGCTAAAAAATGTTTTTAAATTAATACATTTTTATTACTTTGATTGGCTAGTCTAGTTGGATGTGATCATGCTCACAGGAGGGTGAGGGTTTGTTATCGCTTCCAGGGAAGCTTCATGGGAACACCGTAGGAAGCAGAAGGAATATATAAAATCTCTTGAAAACCGGGTTTCTGAAGTGGAAAATGAAAGCAGGACACTCATCCAGCAAGGGCATTTTACCTATTTAGAGCTCCAAGTCACCAAGCTAAAGAGGAAAAATGAGAAACTCAAACAAAAGATAAATTATCTGGAGGGAATTATCAGAAGCCTAGATAGGTCATAAAGGTTAAATTTGTTTATGCAGTGAATTTGTTTATGTAGTGAATATGTTAAATTTGTTTATACAGTGAATTTGTTTATGTAGTGAATATGTAGTTTATATTAATATTATAATGTAATGTAGTTATATTATTGTAGTTATATTAATATTTTAATCCTGAATAAATATATTTTTGAAAATTAGTTTTCATACTCTGCATATCTTTACACATTTTAGTTCTGCAACTGATATATATAATTCACAGATAAGCCATAACATTAAAACCACCATAAACAGTTCTGACCCCTCAAGGCATGGACTCCACAAGACCTCAGAATGTGTATTGTGGTATCTGGCAGCAGATCCCTTAAGTCCTGTAAGGTGGTGCCTCCATGGATCAGCACATGCCACTGAATCAACACCTTGAATTCATATTTCTCAATTTGCACCGTGGCAGGGCACATTATCCTGCTGAAAGAGGCCACTGCACAGGCTGTAAAAGAAAATGTGATTCATCAGTCCAAGCCACCTTCTATTGCTTTATGGTCTCATTCTGATGATCAGTTCTGGGCAGGGGTCAGCATGGGAGCTCTGACTGGTCTGTGACTATAAAGCCGTATATGGCATGTATCTGAGATGCATTGTATATTCTGACACCCTCATGAACTTTTTCAGCAATATGTACTTATTTTCCTTCCTTGAGCCACATTTGGTAGTTACTAATTACCAATTATTATCCAAAACACAGCATAATACCTGCCATTTTTTTAGTTACTCTGTCTCAAACTTTTAACCATCACAGTTTGGCCATATAGAAGATATTGAAGATTTGGGTAGTGAACTCAGTACAGCTGTGGCACCGACATGGTAGTAGCATGTTAGTGTGTGTTGTGCTGTTGTGAGAGTATCATGTACAGCTGCATGGTTGAACATTTCAAATTGTGCTTTTACTGGCTACTTTATTACATCCTAATTCCTTGTTGGTCCTACATGCTTGTGTACAGCATACAGACTTAAGCTCTTTTTCATACACGCTGGATCTTGTTTACACAAACATTCCCGGCGCGTACCGTGCGGAGCCCCGCCCCCACCTCGGCTACTCAGACCACATCACTGTTATGCTAATTCCTGCATACAGACCACTCGTCAGATGCTCAAAACCGGTTCTGAAGCAGGTGAGAACCTGGCCAGCAGGAGCCACTTCTGCTCTTCAGGACTGCTTTGAGTGCACTGACTGGAATATCTTCAGGGAGGCTGCAACCAACGGCGACTCCGTCAACTTGGAGGAGTACACGTCAGCGGTGACCAGTTACATCGGCAAGTGCATTGATGACGTGACCGTCTCCAAGACCATCACTACACGCCCCAACCAGAAGCCGTGGATGACTGCTAATGTGCGTGCTCTGCTGAGGTCTAGGGACCTAGCCTTCAGAACAGGGGACAGGGTGGCCCTAAGAACAGCAAGGGCCAAACTGTCCCGAGCCATCAGAGAGGCAAAGCGTGCACATGCCCAGGCAATCCACAGCCACTTCCAGGACAGCGGAGACACCCGGCGCATGTGGCAGGGCATACAGGCGATCACAAACTACAAGACAGCTTCACCTGCTTGTGATAGCGACGCCTCCCTCCCAGACGCGTTGAACGAGTTCTACGCTCGGTTCGAGGTACAGAACAACGTTACGCCAAGGAAGACCATCCCTCGTCCCGACGACCAGGTACTCTGTCTATCCACGGCCGACGTGAGGAGATCTCTATGCAGAGTTAACCCACGGAAGGCTGCTGGACCAGACAACATTCCTGGCAGGGTGCTCAGAGAATGTGCGGAACAGCTAGCGGATGTCTTTACAGACATCTTCAACATTTCCCTGAGCAGCGCCGTTGTTCCTACGTGCCTCAAAACTACCACCATCGTTCCTGTCCCAAAGAAGTCTACAGTGTCTTGCCTCAATGACTATCGTCCCGTTGCACTCACACCCATAGTTATGAAGTGCTTCGAGAAGCTCGTCATGAGGCACATCAAGACCCAGCTACCACCCTCACTTGACCCCCTACAGTTCGCGAATCGTCCAAACCGCTCCACAGACGATGCCATTACCACAGCCCTCCACTTAGCCCTCACCCATCTGGACAATAAGGACACTTATGTACGAATGCTGTTCATAGACTTTAGTTCAGCATTCAATACAATCATCCCTCAGCACCTGATTGGGAAGCTGAGCCTGCTGGGACTAAACACCTCCCTCTGCAACTGGATCCTGGACTTCCTGACTGGGAGACCTCAGTCAGTCCGGATAGGGAACAGCATCTCCAGCACCACCACACTGAACACTGGAGCTCCTCAAGGCTGCGTGCTCAGTCCACTGCTGTTCACTCTGCTGACTCACGACTGTGCAGCAATGCACAGATCGAATCATATTATTAAGTTCGCCGATGACACGACCGTGGTGGGTCTCATCAACAAGAACGACGAGTCAGCATACAGGGAGGAGGTGCAACAACTAACTGCCTGGTGTAGAGCCAACAACCTTTCTCTGAATGTGGACAAAACTAAAGAGATGGTTGTGGACTTCAGGAGAGCACAGAGCGACCACTCTCCGCTGAACATCGACGGATCATCTGTAGAGATCGTCAAGAGCACCAAATTTCTGGGTGTTCATCTAGCGAAGAACCTCACCTGGTCACTCAACACCAGCGCCGTCACCAAGAAAGCCCAGCAGCGTCTCTACTTCCTCCGAAGGCTGAGAAAGGCACATCTCCCTCCCCCAACCCTGACCATGTTCTATAGAGGGACCATTGAGAGCATCCTGAGCAGCTGCATCACTGTCTGGTTTGGGAACTGTACGATCTCGGATCGCAAAACCCTGCAGCGGATAGTGAGGACAGCGGAGAAGATCATTGGGGTCTCTCTTCCCTCTATCATGGACACTTACACCACACGCTGCGTCCGCAAAGGCAACAGCATTGTCGATGACCCCACACACCCCTCACACACACTCTTCACCCTCCTGCCGTCTGGAAAAAGGTACCGAAGCATTCGGGCCCTCACGACCAGACTGCGTAACAGTTTCTTCCCACAAGCCATCAGACTTCTCAATAACCGAACTGTACTATACTGAGCACAACATACACACACATCATCTGTATGGACTGCACAGACCCTCACAAAACACACACACTGTTTTGCACACTTTTCTGCTGTTTTTGCACATATTGGACAATATCTCAGTCATCTGCTATTTTTTGCACAACTCCATATATAATCCAAAGGACCTGCTGCTAAGAACCTGCTGTTGTTCATTCTTTTACTGCACAAAATATTGTTTGAACATTCAGTATTTACACCGGTCGGTCGGCGCTGTTTCTGTTACTGTCTTTTGTGTATTGCATTTTTTGTACTTTTTGTATTGTCTTGTAACTTAATGTCTGCACTGTTTTTTGTCCTGCACTGTCTTTTGTCCTGCACTGTCTTGCTTGTCTTGTCCTGCACTGTTTGCACCAGGTTGCACAGTTGCACTTTATGTGGCTAAGACTACTTACATGTCCTTAGCCCTGTCTTTGTTTTATGTAGCACCTTGATCCTGGAGAAACGTTGTCTCATTTCACTGTGTACTGCAACAGCTATATATGGTTGAAATGACAATAAAAAGCTTCTTGACTTCTTGACTTCTTGATACACAATTTATGTTAAGTCTTTATTCAGTATAGAGTACTGTGGTCCTTTGGTGGTCACTTTCCCCTGACTTACAAAATGAACCATTATACCTTTTTGTATTTATATAAACTTACTAACTAAAAGGACAGAGCTTCTCACTGTATTACTTCAATAACAGCATGGTTCTGAAAAAAAGCTGGGCTACGTAAAAGTTTGGTTTATAGTAAAACACAGGTTCTAATACATTTCTATATATGGTGTAGCTATCTAATTTACCTTAACACTACGTTTTCCATCATAATAGATTCATAATTCACACATGCTATTATTAAATAGAGAAAATAAAGGTAGTAAGAGAATGATATGTACAGCATGTAATATAGATTTGTATTCACAGCCTTTAAACATACATGTGACTGTCTCATTGTTTTTCATATGATGACCTATGTGCACAAAATAATCATGTTCTGTTCCAAGTTTACGACAGCCACATAAATGACAGGAAAATGGAGGAAATATGTCAGAGTGCTTTAAAGTATTTTCGTTATTCCTTGACGAATGTGAAAAAAGTGTATTCCAAGTCGTAAATACGCATGGACAATTAGGGTATATACACTTAATATGATGGCCATGCCCAAAATGACTTGAATGTTTTAGTCTGTAATGTTTAAGAATTTCTGATCGCCTAGACACTTCCGCAACAGTCTTTACACTGCCACATTAACTAGACTAACCACAATGAGAGAAAAGGGGACAAAAATCAAACAGTGTCATGTCCATCAGGGTCATGGTGATCCGCATAAACTTTGATTACATAAAGCTATGCTCTGTGTAGCGATTTTGGCTTGCGAAGCAAGGTAAATATTTATGAGTAATTATAACACGTTATAGTGACTCTAAATATTTTAACCTAAGTTTAAATTAACGGTAATGGAATTAACGTTACACTTATTTGGTCTGTTCTTCCGGCGAACAGTCCGTGTAACCTTTATTAATTCTATGAAGGAGGTATCTTCCCTGCCAAGAAAGATTCACTCCCCCTTTTACTTTATACCGTAATTTAAATTAAATTAACTTAATAGAGCATGTAGTTCAGACCAGATGTTGCAGGTACCTTAATTTGTGAGCGATACTCAGAGACAAATCACCTGTGGCTCAAAATTATGACATTTAATGAATGAGACAAACACAACATAAAACTAACTACACAAACAAACAAAAGAGATAGGGAAAATGAAGAAATTAGAGAAAATAAGGAAAGGAATGGCAAGCTTAAACTTCAAAATTAATCACACCCTAACTGGGAAATCGTCACCGGAAACTTAAATTCACCTCAAGACACAATGGTTAATACGCATCTAAATTGGTTGGTAAAGGAAACGGTTACTTGCATTGGCTTACTGCACGAGAGTCCGGATGCAACAGAGAAATCTCTGAAAAGTCAGTTAGGGTGGGGTCAGACGTTCTTCCAAGTTCTCCTGAAGATCAGAATAGTTGTCGTTCTTCAGAAAATGTGCGACCATTGAAAATTTACTCATGGATCCACATTAACATCCCTATATATCGGGACTTAAAATTAACCATATTCGGCCTTAAAAATTAAGAAACCAAAATAAAAGTTTCTTAAGAATTAGAATCTAAAAGTATATTGAGATATTTGTAATATGAGTTGCAGGCATACAAATAAAAAACAAACAAAAACAAAAGTAGTGCTTTTTCCCCATTTTCAAAATGTCACCGTTGGCATAGCTAGTAGCTATAATAAAACAAATATGGCTAAAGTCAAATGATTTAGCTAAATAGACCTAACAAAAATAAAATTGACATTTTGACCCATTTTAAAAAACTAATTTCTCAGTAAATATACATCCATCATGTAGCCTAATATTTTTCTTTCTTCTTCATTTATGTGTCTTTCTTCAGAATATATATATATATATATATATATTTTAACAAAATCAAAAATTTGAACCAGGAAAGTTTCTGAAATTTGGTTGCTTTTTCCCATGAAATGACACAAATTTATAAAGGCAAACTTAAGTGGACTCAAAAAAAAAGCCTGAGCTAAAATAACTCCTACATTAAACAATGTTGTTCTTATCATCATTTTGGAGGGCTTAGGAATATTTTAGGGTAAGTTAGCTTCAGCCCCCTAAAATAGGCCTAACGACGTCCCTGCGTTAATGTAACGTTAGGCTTGGCCAGTCTAACGTGCAAGCCCCTAGACAGAAAGAAGGTGAAGCTACAATTAACATTCGTAAAACTGTTTTGCTTTTATTTGGCATCCACAAACAGAACCCTGTTTAAGTAACAAATAACACACACCAATGATTATTATAAATTGCTTTCCTACCGAAAAATGCAGAGCTGGATGCAGCATTCAAAAGAGTGCATCAGGTACAATCCCCCCGCCTTGGCGCCTTCAGAAATGTGCCTGCACATGCGCAGACGGACAGTATAGGGAAATTAAATTCGTGTTTTTTTCTAATTACTTTTAATTGAATGAAATTAACTTGTTTTAAACAAGGGCAGTGAGTTTGAAAATTACTAATAAAAAATAAGTTAGATTAAATAACACAGTAAACTGAAATTAATCATACCTCATAGTACATACATTTTTAATATCCTTGTAACAAAGAGCCTTGTGTGGAGGACATATTTGTCTAGGATAGATCCAGGGAGAAAAAATCAACACCCTTCCATAATTGTCTGTTTACACTGCACCAGTAATTCAGTAAAGAGAACCTGTTACAAATAATAATGTCTTGGTCCATTGTTGATGCTGTCTGAGCAGTTTATTAATGTGCTTGCTAAAGCACATTCTTATTCTCTTGCATACTTATTATTATTATTATTATTATTATTATTATTATTATTATTATTATTATTATACCGGCTCATTGAGGAGAGGTGTGCTATGACTTTTATAAGCGATCAGAATTCCCGGTACGGAAGCTCACGTCACGTGTAGCCCCGCTCCCAAAATTAGCGAAATCAAAAATTTAGCACAACATGGACATGTGACATATCAAAACACTCAGCACGATGAGGGGAACTTGCCATGTGCAAGCGCA
The DNA here is from genome assembly GCF_022655615.1 of Tachysurus fulvidraco. NCBI lineage: Eukaryota > Metazoa > Chordata > Actinopteri > Siluriformes > Bagridae > Tachysurus > Tachysurus fulvidraco. The sequence continues at coordinate 17,508,855 of NC_062520.1, read as the reverse complement.
TTCACATTTTCTTTAGGAAATGTACCGTTCTAGTTATATTTAATTTTATGTTTTTACACCAGACACCAGTGCAACTAATTCTGCTGCAATTCATTTCTTTTCTACACTTTACTTATTACTTATCTTGGTGAACTGTGAACTGCTGAATGCAATAATCTACCGTGAGAAGTGGAGGCTGATGCCTTTGAATGTTTCTGCCTGACTTTGCTGCATTTTTGAATGAAATAACTACTTTTTCACCTAATATAATTCTTGTGGGGGATTTCAATATTCACATGGATGATGTTCACAACAACCTTGCTAAAGAATTTACATCCTGTCTGGATAGCTTCGGACTGCAGCAACATGTGAATTTTCCCACGCATACTAAAGGACACTTTTAATCTGTTGTTCAGGTGTCTCTCCAGGCAACCTCTTGCAGACTTTTTTCCATGTACTGATCATCGGTTACTGTCCTTTAATGTTGATCTTCCACTTTTCAAATCAAAATCTTCACGTATGATATCGTTTCGGAAAATCAAGGACATTAGCTTGTCTGTAAGCATTGCAAGTCTTCCTAGGGCTGACAACTGTTCCACTCCAGATAACTTGGTCTCTCAGTACAATAATAGTCTCCATAATTTACTGAATACTTTTGCTCAAGTTAAGACTAAGACTGTTTAGTTTGCTGTTACTGCACCCTGGTCCACTCCTTTTCTCAGGCAATTAAAAGCAAAAGGACGACAGCTTGAGAGACTTTTTAGAAGAACTGGCCTTACTGTCCACAAGGAAATGTATTCAGAACATATGTCTCACTATAAAGACACTTTTGCTAAAGCTAAATCTACATACTATTCTGGCTTAATCGGGTCTAATGAAGGGAATTCAAGGGTTCTTTTTTCCTTATTGAAAAATTTTACAACACCCCCCGGCTCACTTCCCTCTCATTTGTACTCATCTGATTTCTGTAATACTTTAGCATCATTCTGTACCTTAAAAATTGAAGGCATTCATCTGATGATATCTTAAAACTTATTCATCAATCTAAATCTTCAACTTGTGTTCTTGATCCTTTACCAACTGTCCTTGTTAAGGCTGCTGTTTCCTCTCTGTCCCCTTTTATTATGGATATTATTTATTCTTCCCTTACCACTGGATTTGTTCTTACTCTTTTCAAAACAGCTGCTGTAACTCCAATTCTAAAGAAACCAGGTTTGGACACCAACAACCTTAATAATTTTCATCCTACTTCTAATCTTCCTTTTATTTCTAACATTTTGGAAAAAGTCATCTCATAGCACTGAAACAGCTCTATTGAAAGTCACAAATGATTTGCTTATTGCAGCTGATTTTGGTTTAGTATCCATCCTCCTTCTCCTGGACCTGAGTGCAGCTTTTGATACAATTTCCCACGATATTCTTTTAGACAGGCTTTCCACTATTGGCATCACCAACACGCCTTTGAAATGGTTTCATTCATATCTCTCTGATCGCACACAGTTTGTTCAACTGTTCAATCATTCACTTCTTCTGTAGTCTCCGTTACCTCTGGTGTACCCCTGGGCTCTGTCCTGGGCCCTTTGTTATTTATTACTTACCTTTTACCCCTTGGACATATTTTTCATAAACATCAGGTTAAGTTTCATTGTTATGCTGATGACACGGAAGCGATTTTGGCTCGCGAAGCAAGGTAAATATTTATAAGCAACTATAACGTGTTATAGTGACTTCCAAATATTTTAACCTAAGTTGAAATTAACGGTACTGGAATTAACGTTATGCTTATTTGGTCTGTTTGCCCGCCGAACAGGCCGTGTAACCTTTATTAATTCTATGAAGGCGGTATCTTCCCGGCCAAGAAAGATTCGCTCTCCTTTTACTGTATACCGTAATTTAAATTAAATTAACTTAATAGAGCATGTAGTTCAGACCAGATATTGCAGGTACCTTAATTTGTGAGCGATACTCAGAGACAAATCACCTGTGGCTCAAAATTATGACATTTAATGAATGAGACAAACACAACATAAAACTAACTACACAAACAAACAAAAGAAATAGGGAAAACTAGAATGAAAATAAAATAAAACAAAAGAAATTAAAATTGGGGAAAGGGAGGAAGAGACGGGAAAGAAGAAACTAGAGAAAGGAAGGAAAGGAATGGCAAGCTTAGACTCAAAAATTAATCACACCCTAACTGGGAAATCGTCACAGAAACTTAAATTCACCTTAAGATTCAATGAAAGATTCCTACTTAAAATTACGCATCTAAATTGGTTGGTAAAGGAAACGGTTACTTGCATTGGCTTACTGAACAACAGTCCGGATGCAACAAAGAAATCTCAGTTAGTGAAAAGTCAGTTAGGGTGGGGTCAGACGTTCTTCCAAGTTCTCCTGAAGATCAGAGCAGTTGTCGTTCTTGGAAGTGAAGCTTGCTGGAACTTCTTTGAAGGAAGATGGAGTCGTCTTGAAGCTGTTCCGGAAGTCTGACCATGGATTAGTGGTGTTTGTGACAATTTAAAGGTCGCAAACTCCACCCATCTTTGGGGAGATGACCAATACTTCGGTCAGGATTTTGGAGGGAAAAACTCCCTTTGTTTCAGGTGTCCGTGGGCGTGGTTTAGCTATCAAACTTTTAGATGACTTTAAAGTTTGATCCAGGCTGTATTAAGACGGTATAGCGTGTTCAAATAAAATACACCAGTGCTTGAAAAACGAGTAACCGATAATTTTGTGGTCATTTGGATACTAAACATGAAGGGTAATGACGGTATGAAGGCAGCGGTACATTACATACACAGATCATTATTCAAAGGGTAACTGAGGTTAATATGATATTGTGTTCTTATAAAGGCAAAGAACCAAAAATGAAACATAAAACAAGATGCACTTTCATTAGGGAAGTAAAAAGAAAACGATAGCTTCGTATACATTCTGACATCAGACCTTAAAGGGGCATACAGCATTAGAACAGGTATACATTAACATGCCATGATCAGTAATTAGAGTATAACTGATGTTCAATACAATGTTGTTTTCTGACACATGAATAAAATACACCCTTGTCAGGAAATTAAGGAGCAAATAATTTTAAGTCAGGCAAGCCTTAAAAGAAGAAACACATTACAAAAAGGGTTATAAGAATGAGAGTACCTTAGAGTACCTTATCTTCGGGTTTTATTAGTAAAAGGAATGTCTCATTGTGTTGTGTGTGTGTGTGTGTGTGTGTGTGTGTGTGTGTGTGTGTGTGTGTGTGTGTGTTGAGGGCCCCTAATCAGAGAAGCCGCATGGGGTTATCTGGTCTTTGTGTAGGCTCCAGTCATTCTGGAGCCAGGTGTGTGTGTAAAACTGGGTTGCTCATCGGTTAATTGAGGAGTAGATGTTGAAATTTAGGGTGCCTGGGACATGAAATCTAAAATGACTGGTACAAGACTCTACAACACCCAGCTCTACCTTTCCACAAAACCACATTCCAAACTCCCTCCATCTGCTCTTTCTGATTGTCTCATTGACATAAAATCATGGTTTTCAGATAACTTTCTTAAACTAAATAGTAATAAAACAGAATTTCTCATTATAGGCACAAAAACTGTGCTTAACAAATTTTAAAATTTTCTTATTTCCATTGATGAATCTCTCAAAGCTCCCTCATCTCAGGTTAAGAGTCTTGGTGTCATCTTTGATAGTACCCTTTCTTTTACCTTTCATGTAAATAATGTTACTCGGTCTGCATACTTTCACCTTCGAAATATCAATAGGCTTCGTTCCTTTCTCACGACTCAATCAACCACCACTCTTATTCACAGTCTAGTAACCTCCCAGCTTAACTACTGTAATTCTCTTCTTATTGGGCTCCCTCACAAAACCCTTCATAAGCTGCAACTCCTTCAAAATTTTTCTGCCCGCATTAATACTCGTTCTCCCTCTATCCATCATATTACACCTGTTTTGGAACAGCTACACTGGCTTCCCATTCATTTTCGTATCAAGTATAAAATTCTTCTTCTAACATTTAAAGCTATCCACAATCTTGTTTCATCAAGCGCGTGAACAACATACAGTAGCCCATCATGCTTGGCGTGTGTTCATTCGCTTGGCAGTAGGTATTCTAGATTTTTATGATCTGTGAGAACCGTGAAAGGATGTAAGCACATCTTTTCCGGGAGAAGTAAACACACGGGAACATTTTGTCGGCTGGCCACTGACGCTGTGACAGAACCGCTCCGATTCCTGTGTTGGAGGTGTCCACTTCGACAATGAACGGTCGAGTTGAGTCAGGGTGATGGAGAATGGGAGCCGTGGTGAAACGCTGCTTCAAGAGACGAAAGGCTGTAATTGCCTCGGATGACCACATGAGGCGGGATGGTGCCTTTTTTGTCATGGAGGTGAGTGGTGCCGCTATGGTACTAAATCCACGAATGAAGCGGCGATAGAAGTCTGCGAACCCGAGGAACCGCTGTAGTTCCTTGATGGTTTGAGGTCATGGCCACTTTAGCACCGCTTGTACCTTGGCATCGTCCATGGCGTAGATGACGTAGCACAGGAAGGATGTGGAGGTCTTGTGGAATTCACACTTCTCTGCTTTAGCATAGAGTTGATGTTGGATCAAGCGTTTTAGCACTGCACATATGTGCTGGATGTGTTCCACTAACATCTCGGAGTGGATAAAGATGTCGTCAATGTGCACGATCACCCAGCGATCCAGCATATCCCGGAAAACATCATTAATGAAAGAATGGAATACTGATGGACTATTAGAAAGGCTGAACGGCTTGACCAAATATTCGTGGATGAGGTTGTAAGCGTTGCGTAGGTCCAGTTTGGTGAAATATTTGGCCTTGTGCAGTTGTTCTAGGGCTGATGGGATGAGTGGGAGAGGATAACAAAACCTTACCGTTAGCTCATTCAGAGCCCGATAGTCGATGCAAGGTCTGTCCTTTGTCCTTTTTCTTCACAAAGAAGAACCCTGATGAGGCTAGTGATACTGAATAAACCCCTTCTTTAACTGCTCCTTGATGTATTTATTCATTGCTTTGGTTTCCGGTTGTGACAAGGGGAAGATTGGGTGGTGTGGCATTGGGCAGGAGCTCAGGTAACTCGGTGGCCTTGACCTTGTTGAAGGCCTCTGGGAGATCGTGATACTCGGCCGGCAGGCCGAGAATGGCTGGAGAGTCAGGTGTGGTGATGGTGGAGTTAATTTGGAATGGTGTCTTGGAGGGCTGGTAATGTTGGGTGCAGGTGTTGTCCCAGGTTATAATCTGCTGCTCCCTCCGGGAAATAATAGGGTTGTGGAGCTTCAGCCATGGCAGACTCAAGATCAGTGAGTGATTGTGTAGAGGGCCAAGAAATAAATGTAAAGAAAAATACACACCCCACAAAATAAAACTGTAGAGACAAACAGTTTTTGACATATACCTGATGATGTTCTGCGTATTATGGAGTCATTAATATACTTTTGGATGCATCTTTAATTGGTCATTATATTTGCCCCCTGTAGAGGGCATCTAGCACTTCTGAGAAATATAGGTTGCATAGCTCAGGTAAAGTTCATTAAACTTTGGAAGAGCTCGCAGCATAAACATGTCTCTGTTGTTTCTCTGCAGGTGAGCAAAAATGTGGTGTTATCAATCACTTAAAATGACATTAAATGAGTCATGATGTTGTTGTTATGCATGATACTACCGAGAAATGCAATTACTTTGGTTTAAAAAAGTTATTTTGTTAGTTTTGTTAAATCCATGAATGAATGTGCAAAGAAACGGCAAAAGATAAGCTAGTATGGACACAAAGTGAGCTCGTAAATGTGTTTAAAGAGTTTTACATATGGATTGTGAGTTTGAAAAGATTTATATGTGGGTTTAATGTGAATTTGGTTTAGAGCCAAAATGGCGGCGTGTGTTTGAGTTAGAGCCAAAATGGCGGCGGCCATGTGACAAATTACGTGAAACAAAATGGCGTGTTTAAAGCCTGGTTAATGAAAAGAGGTAATAGGCACTTATGCTTTGTTCATGATTGAGAACATGAGTAAAGTAAATAAACAGTTGTGATTTAAATTACAATTTATAATATGAATATTATATGATGTGATTATTTACATTTATTTAGAATATGTGAGGCAGTGTATTGTTCACATTGACTTACTGGTACAAATACGGACTTTATTTGCAAAGAGAATTTATTTGAACATATGGACTTTTGAATACATAGTTGTTTAGAAATGTATTTCTATGAAATGATGGAGCAGGCGGAGACGCCGACGGCATTGGGCTGAGCGCCGCCGGGCTACCTCGCAAGCTTAGCGCTGTGACGAGTTCACTCGTGAGCGAGGTAAGATGAGTCAAATGTTTGTAGTGGCCTATAAAGAGTATAACGTTATACTCTTTATTTTAGTAGCAGCCAAGTATTGTTATTGTACATTTTGCACATCAGTACTGTAAAATGCAAATCTTCTTACATGCCATTTGTGCCTTAAAACATATTAATAATGTACAAAGTGTTTTCACGCAAATGCGCATGGAAACCTATTATGATGTGTGTGTGTTGTGCATGTCTTGCAGTTAGTAATACACATGATGTCAGATGAGGATACTGACAGAGAGGGAGAGGGAAGCAAATCTAAAAAGAAGCGAGTATATGCCCCTCAGAAGTTCTTGACCGGTGTTGTGCCTCAAGTTTAAGTTTTACGCACAGATCAAATTTTACTTTATTTGGCAGTATTTATATAGGGAAAATGTAGTAAAAAGTTGTGATCAACACTGACCAGCACATGTGCCTGACCTTTCGCCGCATCGCTGCAGTAAGTTGCTACTCCAAAAATCTCTCCAAGGTTGGCAGGTCTGCAAGCTCACACATCACAACTTTTTACTACATTTTCCCTATATAAATACTGGCAAATAAAGTAAAATTTGATCTGTGATTAAAAACAGACAAATGTAACAAAATTGCATAGGAAACAATTTCTACAACCAGTTCTTAGGCATGAACATTAACTGTGTATTCATATGATGGAAATTTTGTAGGTACATCAGCAGGTAATATGTTGTGTATATTGTGATTCCATTACAACACTGGATTTCAAAAGACATTCTTTTTAGCAATCATCGGACTCGGACAGGAGCGAGGATTTCCCGGTTCCAGGTAGCTCCTACAGGTAACACAGTTTGCTTTGTATTATACTTATAGGTATGTTGTACTGTCAGAGAGATGTGTTAGCCAAATGTTTTTTGTGTTCAAGGAAAAATCTAAAGATTTTTTCTAAAAGCCACAGCCACCTATGTCCCTGGTGGATGCAGAAATGTCAACTGAAGGAGCTGCCCCACCTAGTGTACAAGCACCAAACAGAAGCCAGATGTGTAAGAATTTTTGAAAAATGTTTATTTAAGCTGCAGTTAGATCAATTATAAAGATAATTCTCAGTTTTTTATTTCTCTGTTTAAAAAAATGTGATGGTAACGTGGGGAGAACAAGTATTTGATAGACTGCCGATTTTGCAGGTTAGCCCGCTTACGAAGCATGTCTTCAGTCTTTATCGCTTCCAGGGAAGCTTCACAGGAACACCGTAGAAAGAAGAAGGAATATATAAAATCTCTCAAATTATTATTATTAATGCTATTACTGTTGATATTGTCAACTTCCTCGTACCCCATTTTACATTTTTTATTTATTTATTTATTCCCTCATTAAATTTGTATTTTTTTGTCTTGTGATACTATTACTATCTTCATAATTATCATTGTCATTATAATTATTATTATTTAAATTAATATATTTTCCTTTTTCATTTAGATGTATGTGTATGTGTATATATAATGTGTGTGTGTGTGTGTGTGTGTGTGTATATATGTATATATCATCTCTGTTGTACTTCCCTACATGCTCCTTCATTCATATATATCCACTCCCACACCCAGTTACACTTACAGTTACACAAACATACACGCACGTTTTGTTTTTTTGGTCTTTGTATTTGTATTTTGCATCTAATTTCTCTTCTGTAAATATTGTAATTGTCTGCTTGCATAATAAAAAAAAATGGAACATAGGCATACATACTCAATTATTCATTCAGTTCGATTCATTCAAATTAAAAAACATGGTATAACATTCTCTACATTTGGAAAAAATCCTATGTGAAAATAAAAGCTCTAGAACTCTTGAAGAACCTGCTAAAATCATAGGATCTAAAAAAAAAGAGGTGTGTTCACTTTATAAAGAAGATAAATACTATGTGACTGTGTTCCCCTTGTTAAGCACAGTTTGAGAATAGTTCCCAGCAATGTCTTAAATGATTTATTAAATGGTGCTAGAGCACACTGATAGCCTCTTACACCTCTGGTACACTCCTTTAGCACTCCTGTTACGGGAGAGAACTTGCTGACTTGAGCTTTACACTGCTGAGTTCTCGAATTTGATTGGTCAGAAGTTGTTGATTTAGTACCGATTACAGCAGCTCCGACTAGTTATGGTTTCAAGGCAATTCAGTGTTTATTATTGTTTTTATCTAAATACACTGAAATATGAATGGTGAATGCTTGAAAGAAATATTTCTTTAAGTTTTCAAAAAAAAAAAGTGTTGATTGGTGTGCAAGGCTGTTAATAAACCCTCTCTGGTGAACTGAGTTAAAGCATCCTGAGCCTTCCTTGAACACAACGCAGATAAAAGTAGCAGCGGTTAGCATGAGACTGGCTACACCAGCAAGGGCATTTTACCTACTTGGAGCTCCAAGTCACCAAGCTAAAGAGGGAAAAATAAGAAATTATCTGGCAGGAATTATCAGAAGCCTAGATAGGCCATAAAGGTTACATTTGTTTATGTAGGGAATTGTAGATAAATTATCTGGATGGAATTATCGGAAGCCAAGATAGGCCATAAAGGTTAAATTTGTTTATGCAGTGAATTTGTTTATGTAGTGAATATGTAGTTTATATTAACGTAATGTTATATTAATATTTTAATCATGAATAAATATATTTTTGAAAATTAGTTTTCATACTCTGCATATCTTTACACATTTTAGTTCTGCTGCAACTGATATATATAATTCACAGATAAGCTTTAACATTAAAACCACCATAAACAGTTCTGAACCCTCAAGGCATGGACTCCACAAGACCTCAGAATGTGTATTGTGGTATTTGGCAGCAGATCCCACTGCCACTGAATCAACACCTTGAATTCATATTTCTCCAACCATTCCCGAGCAATTTTTGCAGCGTGGCAGGACACATTATCTTGCTGAAAGAGGCCACTGCACAGGCTGTAAAAGAAAATGTGATTCATCAGTCCAAGCCACCTTCTATTGCTTTATATGGTGACATTCTGATGCTCAGTTTTGGGCAGGGGTCAGCATGGGAGCTCTGAATGGTCTGTGGCTATAAAGCTGTATGGGGCTTTATAGTCACAGATGATTATATACATGGCATGTATCTGAGATGCATTGTATATTCTGACACCCTCATGAACTTTTTCAGCAATTTGTACGACAGTAGCTCATCTGTGGGATCAGACCTGGGCACTCATGACTCACTGGTTCACTGATTTTCCTTCCTTGAACCACATTTGGTAGTTACTAATTACCAATTATTATCCAAAACACAGCATAAGACCTGCCATTTTTTTTAGTTACTCTGTCAAACATTTAACCATCACAATTTGGCCATATAAATTATATTGAAGATTTGGGTAGGGAAGTGTGCTGTTGTGAGTGTAGTACAGCTGCATGGTTGAACATTTCAAATCGTGCTTTTATTGGCTACTTTATTACATCGTAATTCCTTGTTGGTCCTACATGCTTGTGTACAGTATACAGACTTAAGCTCTTTTTCATACACAATTTATGTTACAGTAAGTCTTTATTCAGTATAGAGTATTGTGGTCCTTTCCCCTGACCTACAAAGTGAGCTTCTCACTGTATTACAGTATTTCAATAAGAGCATGGTTCTGAAAAAAGCTGGGCTACGTAAAAGTTTGGTTTATAGTAACACACAGGTTCTAATACATTTCTATATATGGTGTAGCTATCTATTATTTAACTTAACACTACATTTTCCATCATAAGAGATTCATAATTCACACATGCTATTAATAGAGAGAAAATAAAGGCAGTAAGAGAATGACTGTTTAGATAGGTAGATAGATAGATATAGACGGCGTGTGTGTATATATATATATATTAGCCTGAACCGTTGATACAAGGCAGGATGGATCCATGCTTTCATGTAGTTGACACCAAATTCTGACCCTACCATCCGAATGTCGCAGCAGAAATCGAGACTCATCAGACCAGGCAACATTTTTCCAATCTTCTATCGTCCAATTTTGGTGAGCCTGTGCGAATTTTAGCCTCAGTTTCCTGTTCTTAGCTGTCATGAGTGGCACCCGGTGTGGTCTTCTGCTGCTGTAGCCCATCTGCCTTAAGATTCAACGTGTTGTGTGTTCAGAGATGCTCTTCTGCATACCTCGGTTGTAACGAGCGGTTATTTGAGTTACTGTTGCCTTTCTATCAGCTCGAACCATTCTGGCCATTCTTCTCTGACCTCTGGCATCAACAAGGCATTTGCGCCCACAGAACTGCCGCTCACTGGATATTTTCTCTTTTTCGGACCATTCTCTGTAAACCCTAGAGATGGTTGTGCATGAAAATTCCAGTAGATCAGCAGTTTTTGAAATACTCAGACCAGCCTGCCTGGCACCAACAACCATTCTGCGTTCAGAGTCACTTAAATCACCTTTCTTCCCCCTTCTGACACTCGGTTTGAACTGCAGCAGATTGTCTTTACAATGTCTACATGTTTAAATGCATTGAGTTGCTGCCATGTTATTGGCTGATTAGAAATTTGCGTTAATGTGCAGTTGGACAGGTGTACCTAATAAAGTAAGTGAGTGTAGATAGATAGATAGATAGATAGATAGATAGATAGATAGATAGATAGATAGATAGATAGATAGATAGATAGATAGATAGAGTAGATATAACTTTATTGTCATTGCATGGTACAGGTACAAAGTGATTCATTCTGGGAGACCTAAATGGAGTGGCTGTGTATATGGACGATGTTATCGTGTACAGGAAGGATGAAGCAGAGCATGAAAAACCCATAAAATAAGTGTTAAAACGGATGGAAAGTGTGGATCTCAAACTGAATAAGGAGAAATGTGTGTTCAGGAAGGCAGAGTTGAGTTTTCTGTGGCACATAGTGGATGCACAGGGTGTCAGAGCTTACCCTGAAAACGTACGTGCAATAAGAGACTTGCAAGAGCCTAAAAATGTAAATGAACTGAGGAGAGTGTTAGGCCTTATAAACTATATGGGCAAATACATGCCAAACCTGGCAACAGAAGGGGTCCCTTGTATGAACTGCTCAAAAAAAGTGGATGGACATGGCATCATTCACAGAAAAGTGCATTCAGCAACCTCAAGAACGCACTCATTAAAGCACCACACAGTATCACAGTATCACATTATTAAAGTATCACAGCGGAAGCTGACAAATAAAAACAGAGACACAAAAGGATGAATAGATTGTGGAGAAATTTGTAAAAGAAGGATGGCCAGAATATACAAAATGCATCCCCAACAGCATACAGTGTTTTTACAAATGGAAGAACTTCTTATCAGTGAGTGATGGACTGTTAGTGCTTGGGAATCGCATAGTCATTCCTAAAGTAATGAGACATGAGGTCCTTAACAGAATTCACGAGGGACACCAGGGACTGTCGAAATGCAGGGCAAGGACTAAAGAGACTGTGTGGTGGCGTGGGATTTCAGAAGATCTCAGGAAGAGGATAGAAACATGCAAATTTTGCATTGAGAATAAACGTACACAACACAAAGAACCACTACAGCCTACTCCATTGCCAAGAAGGCCATGACAGCGAATAGCCATAGACTTGTGTATGCATCATTGAAAATGTTTGATCCTGAACTTGGGTTATTATCTATATGCCACTAGGTAAGTTTGCTGTGTTAATTGCCTCTAGTTGTGAATGAGTGTGTGTATTAGTGTGTGTCTGGCTTGAAAACATGCACCCAGTGTCCCCAGAGAAGTCTCCAGCTCCACCACAGCCCTGACCAGGGTAAAGCAATTACAGATGAATGTCCATGAAAGAATGAGTGAACTGGTAAACATGTAGTTCATTTAATGTATTGAAAATTTTGCTCTGAACAGTTTTCCTGCAACTTAACTGTTAAAAGTTCAACATTTTGACTTAATACTTTAAGAAATTACTAGTTAAGAAGGCAGACTAGTTTTATCTGGACCCATGGTCAGTTACAGTATGTTTGTATATACTGCAGTGTCTTCTTTGTCTAGTTTTTTTTTTATTTAGGATTTATTTTATAAGCCAAATAATTGCTTTAACCTATATTACAGTATTAAGAAACTGATTCTAGTTTTCTCAAAGCATTATTTGAATTTACAGATATATTTAATCCTGGCCAGGTTCAGTTGGGCTTTAGATAGAAAAGTTTGTGCACATTTTTATTTTTGTGTTGAATGTTTTTAAAATGTGCAGTTTGGAATAAAGAAATGTCCAATCACTTATTAAACTGATTATTAACTATTATGCTGCAAATTCTCAGAATGGGCAAGACTGTGGAAGGTGTTTTACATAGATGTGTGACGTTATGTTATACTGTATATTGCATTTATGTACTCATTGTTGATTGTACTCATTGTGGTGGAACAGTTCAGTTCAGTGTAATATGTCCCTATTTTAATCAACTGGCTATTGCTATTCGGTTATTAGCTACAACAAATATTAACCACATATCATATTGATCTCACCTCAATACTTCAAATATCAACACATTTTTTGCATATTGTGATTTATTTTGTTTGTTCCAGGTTGCAGGTAATTTGATTAATGCTTGAATCAGTCTTCTGTCTCAAATTTCATACATAAATTGTTAAATGAATATTGTCTTTTGTGGTTTTTTGAATGCATTGGACAATAGGAAATGATGATGATGATGATGATGATGAATTCACATACATTTTAGTCAGTTTAAAGAAAATCTTTTTATTTGTATAACCACACACATCACACCTAGAGTGAAAACTACAGGCATTAAGATCTTAGAAAACATATTTTTGACAATTATTTAACAATCTCTGTGTGACCGTTTAATAATTGTAATAATAGTAGTAGTAGTGATAATTATAATAATAATAGTAATAATAATAATATAAATAATAGTAGTAGTAGTAATATTACTACTACTAATAATAGAACATCTACACTAATAGAACAATAAATAATAAAATATGTTATTAACAATAATAAAACACACCTAAAAAAAAAGCAAGAACTATGTCGGCTGAAGCTGCATCCAAACAGTATTAAGCTGTGTCGTGATAATGTCATATAGTAGGCATATCATCTGCATTTTTTACAGAAGCTTGCAGGTAGGTGATGTTAATGTGAGACCTGAGCCTGCTTTCCCTCGCAAAGATCCTCAATTCTTGGCTCAATGTCTGATAAACTTAGCCTCAAATCATCCTCGATTTGTGCACAATTGCGGTTTTTCGTTTTGAGTGCGGTTATTTTTGAGAATCCTGCCTCACAGAAATATGTTGACGCGAAAGGAAGGGGAATCTTCAAGGCGATGTAACAGAGTTCAGGGTATTCCTGCATCAATGCAGTGAATGGAGATCTATGTCGTGAGTCACTTTAAATGCAGTGATTTATTTTTGTGTGAGAAAAAGTAAAGAAACATTTACATTTACACCCCGCTCTGTAAACCAGGGCGGGAACGGCGGCGGCCATGCGCATGCGCAATTCATTTGCAACCTGGACGCGGAGGGGTGTGTTCCTCTCTGCTCTGACTGCGAGAGGCTTCTGAGATACTGACCGCCTGTGAGTGCTTTTGGACGTGAGAGGGGCTCACGGCAGCACTCGCTGCTCGTTGAGCACAGTAGGCCTAACTGCAGAGTGATTCGTGCTTTCGAGTCTCCAAACACCTCAAAAGTCTCAAAAAACACCAGTAAAAGTTGCTGGGTACTCTCTTTGCATTGGCAAATCATGACATTTTACAGTGAAAAACAAAACTTGGAGATATTGCTGTTACAACAACGATTTATTGTTATTTATTAACAACATAAATACATTTAAACATGTTTGTGCGTGCGTTAGCATTTCTTTACAAAGACAACTGAATATTGTCTTTTTAGAAGTTGGTCATTAATAAACTTGATAGTCTTGAAGTTTATGATGGCGTACAGCAATTGCATCTAGATGTTAAACAACAAAAACAACCAAGAAAAGAGCCTTGGTCTTGTCTTTTCAGTCATATTTCGAAATATTTACAAGACAACAAACATAATAAACAAATGAATAAATAAGAAGTAGGCCTACACTCGGGTTTTACAGTTCAAGTCACTTACATTTTTGACGAAATATTGACTATTTTGGTCTATTTTAGCAGCGAAAATAGATCTGATGAATCCAAACAAAGATCCCAGCATAGCGCGTCTCTTGCTGAATCGGCCGTTTGAACGAATCATTTGAATGAACGGCGCAATGACTCGCTTAATAAAACCGCTAATCACCTGTATTTCATTATTGACAAACCAGTCCAAACAGTCCTCCCGCTATGACGGGAAGGACTCGTTATTTGTTGTTGCAGAAGTGAATGCAGCTGATGTCTGCTTTGGAAGTTAGTTCCATACGGAGGTGAAAATTGTTTATTTAACTGTGTTTTAACTCACATTGCTCATTACCTAATGCACAGTAACGTACAATAGTCTAAAAGATCTAATGTCCTTCACACATCGAGTGTTCATTGTGATCATAAATAGGTCATTGGAAACATTTCAGTGTATCAGATTAATTTAGATGATGAATTAAAGAAACCTTCGGATCAACAGACCTAACCCAGCACTTTTTGTAGTATTTGCTAAATTGTTAATCTCTACACTACAGTTGTGGTTCTTAAAGTCAGTCATATCTTTTCAGTACAGATTTATTTTAATAAAAGTTTGCGTTAGATGTGTCTCAGATTCTTAAGAGTTTCCCTTATTATTTGTTAAGTGGTCTCTGTAATACTCTGTTGTGTGATAAAACTTCTCAGTTTAATTCAATTCAATTCAATTCAAGTTTATTTGTATAGCGCTTTTTACAATGGGCCTTGTCTTTATCATTTTATCAAGTTTATCATTGTCTTTTAGTGTATATTTGAAATCTATTATGATTTCAGAGTTTTTTTCTGTTAGAAAGATTGTTGGACTGAATTTTGATGCAGTTTTGCAGAATTATAGCAAAATGTATATTGAAGCATAAGACAGAGGTTTAATTTATACAGGTCAGGATCATTAGCTGGTTCATGAGATACTATTATTGGGCTTCCATTTCTTTGGGATATCCATAGTGTTGAATATTTTCTGCAAACATGCATCCAGGGTTAATCTTCAGTTTCCCCCAACCATGTTTTTTTTATTTTTTATTTTTTTATTTTAGCTCTACTAATTTCCTCTGTAGGTGAGTAATCACACTTTCTTTCTAACAGAAAACTGTCCTTTTGTTGGCCAAACAATGTGCTTTGTATACTGTACTTTCTTTGCTTATGTTTCCTATGCAAATTCACTCAGTACTGGTTAAATATGCTAAGCTAAAATAAAAATAAGATTTTCATTTTAGTATTTTGGCCAATATTTTTTTATTCCTAACAATCTTCCCAACAATTCCTTTATTTCCATAAATTTCAACAATAACCAAAATAGGAATAGTTTATTTAACTCTAGTATCCTGTTAGAGTACAAGTGTACACTGAGCACACAAACAGAGAGAACACTTACTTAATGAAATCTCACAGTTCCCTGGCTAGGCTAAAAGGATTAGACAAAGGATTTCACTGATGCTTAGCATTTTACTGGACCATCAGCATTACTGGCAAATAAATAGTGGACAGACTCACTATATATTGTGGTTTTTTAAAAAAAATTATTATTAGTTTGAATATACACTTAATTTGAATAAGTTGATGAACTTTAATAAACATCTGCTTTATTATGTTGTGGTACAAAATCCAAATTTATTCATAAATGAATCCATATACAAAAGTGAAAACATCCTATGTTTTATATGGGTGAAATAGTGAAATTGTCACACTTATTGTGCAGTTGAGATCTAGAAAGCGAAGGAAAACAAAAACATTTGCATTTGTATGAAAAATATCAAGTAGATCAGGAATCAGTTCAACTGTTGTTCTGTGCATATCTGTCTGTGTAATATTAAAGCTACTGTTTTACACATTGTTAAGCAAAATTTGTTTATTCCAATTTAATAATTAATTAATAATCAATTCAAAATTTAAAACTATTTCAAAGCCCTTGCTGTTTGTGCCTTTAACATGTCTTTTAATCCCTTAAATATCTGTGCTGTTTCCTACCTTAAGTTTTTCCATAAATGTTTTTTTGTTGAATCTTCCAAAAGCCCGTAGCATTTGAGGAGTGGGAGGTTTGGGTCTAAACAGCTCCAGTCCTTTCTTTTTCTCCCCTTCTTCTTTAGCTGAAGCTGGACCTTTGGCCTTCATTAATTTCCTACATGTCATTAAAAGAGAGAAAATTAGTATTGAGTAATGCCTATTATCTCTTTGATACTGTGCCATATCTGTATTTCTGTATAAAATATTCATATATATGCCTACTATTATCCCTAATCCAAACCAGAATACACAAATCTTTAAAAAGTAAACTTGCCTTCCTTTCCTGGCCAAAAGTTTCTGGGAATCTGGGTAATGAATTAGAATGTCATTGAGGTCTTTCTTATCCAGCACAAAAAGGTTAGCGAATCCATGAGCTGCCACATTAGCAGTTCTCCTGTTGCCTCCATTTGCTGAAGATTGCAGAAGACTAGAAGAAAGTTCATTGTAAGCCTTTAACGGAATTGTACATTTGTACAATTGTACCTATTTTGTGCATGTAGGGCTGGGGGAAAATGTTCTTCTTATAACCTCACCTGATCTCACCAAACACACAGCCCGCCTTCAGTGTCACAAAAACAATCTTGTTGTCAGGGCCACCAACAACCTGCACCTCTCCAGCTTTGATGATGTACATCTCTTTACCAATGTCACCCTGTTGAACAGAAATGGGCAAAAGGTCTTAACAAGCTGTTTGTTCTTTTTGTTCTTAAATATATGCAGACAAGGGCAAGAATGAACTCACCTTCTTACACACATAATCTCCTGGCAGATACACTATAGACTTCAGCCTCAGCAACATGTCCACCAGCATCTGGTTATCACATCCCTGTGGCAACACATGAGCATCAATCACTATGACCTTCTTATTTTATTGTTTCAGTCCTGATGTTTTGAACATGAGAATAAGAATAAATCAGTCCCACCTTAAACAGATCGATCTTCTGGAAAGTGGTGAGGTTGATGTCTACAGCGATGGCCGTTCTCATTACCAGTGGCATTTGTTCTAGCAACTCTGACTCGTCTTAGGTTATAGCCACAAAAAGTCACATACATGAGTCCTCATGGTTAAAAATCATAAAATCTTTTATGCTCAGCAACCCAAATTCCAAAACAAATTCTTCATGCATTTGTAATAAACTTGGAAAAGTGCTGAACATGTGTTTAAAATCTAGTGTTTAAATTGTTGCAACTGCTATGGGTTTAATGGAAGTGTAAGGAAAAAAATCACTCATGGATCAAATAAACAAACAACACATTTACCTAATGAGCTAAATTTAAACAGTTGCGTTATGTTCCTAATATTCATTTGATAACACTGTTTTTATCTCTGGAAATGATCTCTAACCTTGACCATATGCTGAACTATTAATATAACTGGTCACTGGTTAGTCACTTTAGGTGAAAGTGTCTTACAAATAAATGTTAATAAAGTTACCAATAATGGTGTTATGTTATCTATGAAGTACACAGAAGAGAGGTTGCAATTACAAATATATACAACAATTTAATGCACCTCCTCTATTTAGTTTATTTCTACTTTCCAAAAAAATTTAAACTACAATGGCCCTGACCAGGATAGATTAATTTGGGTGGATGGATGGATGGACGGATGGATGGAAGGATAAAATGATAGAATAATGGATGGATGGATGGATAGGTGAATAAATAAATGGATAGATAGTAGTTAAATGAATGGATAGGTAGAAAGTTAGACAGGTGGAAGGGTGGATGCACACCTTCATTTGAAAAATAAGATTCAATTGTAAGATTCATATGCAGGACTTAGGTAGGATTAAACATGTTGTTCTTACCCAGCATGCCCTGTGAGTCCCAGGTGTAGTTGTACCATGTACGGACTCTGTGTTGTACCAGCTTTGGAATACGATTAGTCACCATATACGATACACATACATCCATAGAGGCACGGAAGTATGTCTGACCAGCAGTGGCAGCCCCAATGACATCTCTCATCTACAAAATGGCATATTTCAAAGAAACAGTGTCTGTGGTTCTGAGGTATACTGTAATATTTATTCATATTATTTTTTTAAATGCAAAATCAACAGCTGTACTAAAGAGCTATAGGCTTGTTGAAAGACTACTGATGAATGATTTATTCTGTGTCCACAGAATAAATCTTGATGGAAAAAACAGTCTGTGGGGAATATGACTGGATGATCCTGTGGGAATTCTATCTATCTTTTACCTGTCCAATTAAACTCGAGAAGACAAAAACACCAACAAAAAAGTTTGTCAACTGAAATATGATCTCAAAAACAGTGTAAGGCTCAGGTAGTCCACCAATGTTGATCAGGGTCCGCACAGCAAAATAGTAACAGCGCAAGTACCTACAGAAAATAAAAAGCCTTTTAACAGGATGTTCCACATTCTAATAACATTTCAATATTTAACATTCAGCAGAAAAATAATTAATTGCTTTTTATTTGGGTGTATAGAAACTGCAAAGTTTGTTGGAAAAAATCTAAATTAAAGAAAAAAAAGAAAAAGAAAAAAGAAGAAAAAAGTGTAGTAATGCAAAAAATGTCTACCTGGCCAAGAACGATGGACAAAAAAAATGCACCAAAAATATAGCTGGTCATCTGAAAGATTTGACCAAATAAGGTGTCTGGAAAAGGAAGCTCTGCAATCATCAACAGGGTTTTCTCTGAGTAGAAGAAACACCTCAGGTAGCTATAAGAATATAAAGATCCAAAAGGCTAATGCTATTAAATAGTTAATGCATCATGAGCATTGTTCTTTCAACACTGATGGAGAATTAGATTAAAATGATCTCTATTCGGTTTTCAAACTTTTGTTTAAATATTTTTCATATTTAAGATTTTGTTGTTTTTTTTCAAAAATGACAGGAAAAAATACAAATAAAATACAGTGGGGAAAAAACAGTTAAAAAAACTGTTAAAATACACCCTTAAAAACAGTTCTCAAAACAAAAATCTTTGAAAAAAACATGTACAGTATGTGATATACAGTTGTGCTATTCACAGAAGGCCTGCATGAATTATAAGTACAATAGTGGTGTTTTTAAAATATATATATAGTATGAAGTATAAATAAGTACAAAAAAATTAACAATGAAAGTGACATACGCACTGCCTTCTCCACTGTAGACCCACTTTGTTGAACCAATGCCTTGGTAAGCAGATGCCACATAGTAAAAGCACGAGTTGATATGAAGCGCGAACAGTAGATACCCAATGGTGCGAATTACTCTATTAAAAACAGCTAGAGTTAAAAGTTCAATAAACACCACAAAGTTATGTGATAACGTATTGTTTACATACCTCCAGATGTATGCCTTTGTCATGATACCCTCAAGCCGATCACTGAACTCAAAAAAAGCCTCAAACTTAAAAGAAACTTAGCATCAGTGATTATTCCATTGACATGAGAAAAAAACAAACATAAATCAGAAAGACTTTATCTATCACATACCCTCATGATGCGATTAATCCTGAAAATGGACTGGAATCCAAATGGAATATACAAGATGTCCAGAGGTAAGACTGATATCAGATCATACTGATCAAGCAGAGAAAAATGTATATTAAAATAGTTTAAATACTTTTGAATTTCACACTAAAATATATGCATGAAAAACATTTTTGGTCCCATTTTAATACCTGAAATTTTGGGGAGGCTCTGTAATGCTTCTTAATAACAGCTCGGTCATACTGACAAAATAAAACAGAATAATATGAAACAATATTGAAATAATTGATGGATAATACATTATTAGTATCTAAATGATGCAATGTGAATACAATCTATGCAAACACACAGATTGTAAATAATGATAATAATATATTTTGTGCTTACGATGATATCTCCACTCTTGCAGAACTGCAGCCTTGGCTGGAAGATGATCATATCAATGATGTAGATGAGGTCAGCTAGAACATCTCCAGTAAACCACAGAGGGATTGAGGTAGGAGTGTGATAGGGGAACGTCATACGGACTGGTATGAACCAAAGGTTGTAGCTGAAAGCAATAGTCACCAGGCTAAGCCAAGTGATGTACCGCCGATCTAGAGATGGTCACATAGATCAGTAAGCAACAAAAGAAATAAAATAGAAAAGCTAATAAAATTTAATGCATTTGTATTGAAAGTGTATTTAAACTACTCTACAGATGTTGTGTTTGTAACCTGTGAACGAATCTATGGATGTGCCCAACACATTGTCCATTCTGTCTTCAATTGGTTTCAGCACTGAGTCTAGGCAGGTGCATTTGATCTCTTCTTTCTTCTCGTCTTTTATTTTATCATCTTTCCTTTCTTCCTTCTCTTTCTTTTCCTTGGCTTTTGCTGCTTCTTTCTTTGCCTCCTCCTCCTTTTTGGTCCTCTCCTCCTCCTCTTTTCTTTTTCTCTCTTCCTCTTGCTTTTTTATGAAATCTTTTTTTCTCAAAACAGGTGCTATTTTTGGCATAAATAAATAAATAAATAAATAAATAAATAAATAAATAAATAAAACCCACAGAAATGATGATTGCCATTGTTGTTGCTTTTTTTTTTTTTTTTTTAAATAACCATTGTCATTCACTCTGTATAGATATTTAGACATGCAATTGCCAATTGAAGCATGTTACAATCTTGCTAAAACAGTGATTTATTCATGGGAAATGTTTTTGTACTCACTGACTGGAGGGCTGTGCTCAGGTGAGGATGCATAGGGGTCTATGACTTTTTCTTTGAACATTTGTGTACGTTGTCGCATCTGGTGGATTACTTTTCGAAGCTGTGCATCAGAGTATGTGTTTATTACAACTGGACATGGTAGAGATGGCTGTGCTTCTTGTCTAAATAACAAAAATAACAGAAAAAAGAACACACCTTTGTCACGCATGTATGCATATGATATTCAAATGTGGACATAAATTGAAATCAGTCAGACATGTTTTGCACATTGAACTAAAATATAAAGGTATAGAGTTTTGTCTTGTTTTTCTCTGTGGGTGAAGATGTAGACGTGTGTGTGGTGGGAATGGTGCAGGATTTCTCCTATATATGTTATCATTTTTGGGCATTAAAAAAAAAACTCTCCACATTGTATTCAAAGCATAGTGCCCAGTGGAGTCTGTGCAAAACAACACTTATCCTCATCAAGCTAAATGAGACTGTCTGTGACACTGAAGGATTAGAGGATGGACTCTTCATTACAGTAACAACCACTGCAGAATTCCCATCAATTTAATTCAGGCTTTGCTTTTTTCTTTTTTCTCTCCACTGTCTTGTTGCTTAAATTTTAAATAGCTCCCCCGGCAGCTTCTTAAGTCCCTTAAAGCTGCAAATCTCATAATCTCTTCTTTGCTCCTCACTTCAGTAATCCTTCTGCTTTCTGGTAGGCAGATATAGATCCTGTGGATAATGTTTGTGTTTGCTGAATGCAATATTGCTGGACCACTTGAAATCAGTTAACAAAATATTAATTTATTTTTGTCAGGAATCTGGAATCAGTTCTGGTTACATGGGGCAGGAGCACACCAAGGATGGGACACCAGTGCATTGCAGTGCACCTTACACACATTCACACATCATTCACACCAAGGGCCAATGTAGCATATCTACCTAGCATGTCTTTGGAAGGTAGGAGGAACAAGGAAAACCTAACTGAAACTCATTCAGGGAGAACAGGGTTAAAGCCTACAGAAAACATTTTCCACTCTTACTTATCAGCTGGTGGCTGATCTTTTACAGGCTTGTCTTCTGGTTTTGGCTCAGCAGCAGGTGCAGGTGTTGGTGCTTGAGCTGGTTATATACAGAAACAAGACAGGAGAGAGGGGCTTTCCATTGCTGTGTGATTACAGGCAGCTCCCAGACAGAACAGTAATATTTAACAGGAAAACACACAACCAACTCTGACCACATTATCAGCACTGCCACTGAACACTATATAGAACAAAAGAAATACACTGGAATGACATACATAATTTTCTTTATACCAAAAAGATGGCTATGGGGAAATTTTTTTACATGCTCTGTTGGGTTTTATGGAGTATTCAGAGTTTAATAGCAATTTGACTCACCAGGGCTTTCTTCTACTTTCTCGGCTTCAATTTGTTTGACTGCAGGCTTTTCATCCTATAAGTTGCAAAGACCAACTTTTTTAATAGCTTTGAAAGTGGATCTTTCTGATTTTCTTGGAGGATTATAAAATGAAATCTCTATGGTTATTATAATATTCATTATAGTCATTAAACATTAATCTTGCAGGACAAACACTCAAAGACAAGACACAGAATGGCTATGATTTTTATTATCTGCTACAAATTGCCTGACACATCATAACTACAATATTCTTGGAGATTTTGTAAAGCAGATGCATCCTACCTTAATTGGCTGAGTTAATGGAGCTGGTGCAGGAGCTGTGGTAGATGCAGCAGTTGGGGTCATTCCAGGAGCTTTAGTCGGTGTAGGAGCTGGGGTAGGTGCTGGTGTTGGGGAAGGATTGGGTGTTGTGGCTGGTGAAGGAGCTAGCACAGGACCCCTGATCAGTTTTCTAAGAGTGCGAAACATGTTGGTTACCAACTGCTTCTGTTGCTGTCTGGGGATCCTTTATACTCTTAGGCTGTGGCTGCTGTATAATGCACACATGCCTAATTAGTGCTTTTAGACCTCTAATCCCTACTCATACTTGCCACTCCCACAGTGTCAGCTAAGTCTATATGTAAGTGTTTCTGGTTTGGTAAATTGCATGGAACTCAGTAATCTAGGTGGTTTATGTTCAATATGTTATACTGTAAAAAACATCCAGATTTTTGGCACCCAACAAAAATTAGAACATGAAAGTGTTTTGTTAGCACAATTACCCCTGAATTAATTTCAATTAATAAATTCAACCACAAATGTAAAATTCAATGACATTTATTGGAGGAAAGACTTCCCTAAGTTCAGGGGCATTCAGTAGGCCAGTCTCAGCCAAGTATGGTACTCTGAAAGGGATAATATTTTAGGAGAAACATTTTTCACAAAAAATAAACATACTATACTTTTTAAAGATCAAATGACTAATTAGGCAACTAAGGTAATTAGCATACATTGAACATACAGTACACTATAATACTGCTCGATCATATCTGATCTCTCAGCTGGCATAGTGTTTAGACTAGTGACCTTTTATCATAAAAACCTTTAGTTTTCTTCAGAGGCTTCTACAGTAATTCCTGTTAGACAGACAAACTTTCAGGCAGATAGATTTATAGATATATATTAGACCAGCTTTGTCAATATGGTAACACAGACAGCAAGTACCATTAATAGCTCATTATTGTTTACAGAATTAAATATTCTCAGTACATATTGGTTAGGTGCAATGTTGGAAATCATACAAAACACACTTGAATAGGTGACATTAAAGAAAATAAATTTAGCAGGAGAAAAAAATCTTCTGAAAACTATGTTGTGTAAGTGAATAGGTTTAACTTGAAAACACTCTAGTAAACAAGTAACTGGTGCACCTTTAATTATTTCATTATAATTAAGAATTATATTTAATTGACTCCTGTTCCTTATATCATCTGTATGCATTTATCTGCAACTTATGAAAGAAACTTACCTTTCTTTGTAGATTTGTTCAGCTTTATTTGGAATAGTTTATTCTTTTGTAAATAAAAAGGAAAATCACATTAGACAAAAGGTGTAGGATGATTTTATTTAGTTCCCCTGGAGTGTTGTGACGTACTGTAAAGAGTGCTGCAGTCTGTCAATCAAAGCTGCATAACAGTCTCACTCATATGGACTGAGTAATGTTTACAGTACAGGAACAGGCTGGTCTGCATGTAAAAATCAACGTTGCCATATGAGTCATGTCTTTAATTGGCTTGAATATATCCGCTCTCTGTTGGTGCCTGGACATCTTGTAAAATGCTTGCCAAGAGTAATTTATAGGCCAATTTAAATGGCAACTGCAGCAAAGATTTCTTCTAAAAATAATCAGGAGCGTCGGTAAAGATCATTTTGACTTCATCCATTTGGTACAAAAATAAAGGGAAATAATTTCCCCCAATGTAGTTAACAAACGAGCAAGAAGTTAACAACCACTTATGGAAAAAAGCCATCAAAGCCTTCAAGAAACTTTATTGCGTTGGGTGTGATTTGTTGCTCTGCACAATTTCTTGTTTAGATTACAAAAGAACATACCTTAGTTTAATATAAAATTTTCTCATTTTTCTAACCTATAGGTTAATTAAGCAGCAGTGAGAAATGTTTCCAGTAGGGGGCAGTCTAATATCATATTCTAACACTCCAAAATTCTGGGTAATCTCACTACTGTACAGTTGACTTTTTCTTTCGTCTTTTTTTCGTACACTATCCACAGCAATCCACTATCTAACATTCTCAGTGGGGCCAGATTAGGCATAAAAACACAACTCTCCTTACACATGCAGAAGAAAAAAATATTGACTGCCACTATCTTGGTATTTTTGGATCAAATTCAAGGGAAGGTTATCCTTAGCCAAACTATTTCATAATCATAAGTCGTAAGTGTATCACAAGTGTTATCCTGGTATATTTTAGTAAGGAAGTTTATTTTTCTGCTGGCTCTTTTCAGTCAGTGAGAGAGAGAGAGAGAGAGAGAGAGAGAGAGAGTGCAGAAGTGTGTACAGGCCCAGGTCTTCTTGTGTATGGCAGCTAGTTTTTCCCTTTATGCAATCTCTAAGGTGCCAGTAGTTATGTGAACTATTATTTGACCCAAGAGCATCGTATTTATTTTTTTTTTCTATTTACATATACACAAAACACTCACAGTGTTACAGTCAGTAGGTTTTATTGTTTTTTCTCAGGCTGGGTGATACAAAAGTGTTGTGTGAGTAATCTGAATAAGTTGTTCACGTCTGTGCATGTTGCTCAAGCTTCAATGTACTATACTGTCACACTGACCTATTTTTAATAAGGCTCAGTAGTGGTGTAACACAATGCCTTGTGTATTGCGTCAAGCAGCTAGAGTCCTATCTATCATTTACTGAATGTATTATGTGAAAGGTAGATTACACATAGAGTATGTAGGAGCATACACACATATTCACAAACTTATTCACACCTAGGCGCATTTATGTTGCCAATCCAGCTACTGGCAAGTTTTTGAAGAAACCAGTGAGAGGAAATTTGCATGCGCACAGAGAAAATATTCACAGAAATCAAACAGGTGGATTGAACCAGGGAGCTGTAAGGTGACTATAGTGAACCACTGTGTTACTACATGATGCTCGATTGAACATTCTGGGAAACAAATTTTAAGAAACAATATTGGAAGATGCTTAACATAATCCCAACAGAACAGAAAAATGCACCAGGTCTGGCTTTTATTAATATTGATATAGTTGATATTATAATGTGTACTCATTTGAACCACAAATATCTTCCTGTGAAGCAAGTTTTACATTTTCACAAGTGAGGACACTCAGAGTTGAAGCTTGGTGTTATTGCAACAAAACAGGAAGAATCACCCAGAGCACATAGTACAGGGAATTTGGGTTACTTTCTCACTTCCATGCTTTTTTAACAGTTGCAAATCTTCTAATGTAATTAGACAAACCACAGAATCTCCATAATTATAATACAAAGCGATAGTTGTTCAGCACATTGTCAAACAACTTTTATCTTAACTGTGAATTTCTGGATAAATTCAAGAATACATTTTACACAGATGCAACTCTTTTAGCAAGAAATTATCCTAACCCAAATCTGCTGGTATAAATCCTTTTCCCAGTTTCTTCAAGAAAGGCAGAGGCTCCAAAAAGGCCCTGATAGATGAAGAACAAAACCATTTTCCTTGTGTGTGGCTTCCTTGCCGTATGGGAGCTCTGAGCTAATCGCCTCAGTTTATTTACTTCTGTGATCTGTTACCTTTTTGCAGTTTATTATGTGGGCATATGAGGTACAGAGTCCAACTGCAATCCATCAGCTGGAGAATATGTTTGAGAGATGTGCTGGGTGGAAGGGAAACAGGGTTACAATTATACTTTAGAGAAATTAAAGGAGCTTTGGTGACCCTCTGAGTCTGTATAGTCTGCTTTGCTGTAAGTTTTGTAGCAGAAACACATCATCCTTTTCCACAATCTGGAGAAGTTATTATAAGACAACATGAGTTCAGACGAAGTACAATGCTTTGCATAAGCATTCACTCCTTGAACCTTAACCCATTTTTTATTGTTTCAACCTAGAAATGTCTAATCCTGTCTTTACCTTGTCACCTTTGGCAGATGCTTTTTTTTGACATTGTCACAACTATATTCTTTATAAATAATGGATTTAATATTGCTCCACAGGATCAAATTCAGGACATTATTGTTTTAACCAAACACTCATTCACAAGTCAAGTCTCAAGAACTTTGTATTGGACTTGGTTTAAATACTACTTTTGTCTTGCTGTTTGTTTGAGTATCAAAGTCTGGCTTTTCAGAAGCAGGAATTTTACATGGAGGTCATGGGACACTTTTATTTCAATTCTACGTTTTAACACAAATGCAAAGCAAACGTGTAAAGATGAAGTTAATCAGACAATCAATGTAGATAAGTAGATATAATTGATAAATGTTTTACTATAAATGATTTCATAATCTTTTTTTATGTGAGGTTCAGTGTGTATGTTTGTGTAGAGTTAATCTCTGTCACTTGTACCCCACTGCCTTTTCTCACCTCTTCTTTAAATAATAATCATCTGCTGAGTAGGTCATCTGATGATGTGATCTTTGATCTGCTGCCATGGACCTGTGTGTGTGTGTGTGTGTGTGTGTGTGTGTGTGTGTGTGTGTGTGTGTGTGTGTGTGTGTGCCTGTGTGTGCGCCTCTGTGTGTGTGTGTGTGTGTGCGCCTGTGTGTGTGTGTGTGTGTGTGTGTGTGTGTGTGTGTGTGTGTGTGTGTGTGTGTGTGTGTGTATTTTAGATTTTGTTGGCTCTGTGAATGTATGTGTCCGTGCATGTTTTTACATCTGTTCCTGTCATGATGCCAGATTTCCATCCACGACCATAGGCAGTGGGGCTCCAACTGTGCTTCCCTGGCAAACACACACATACACTTCCTGCTCCTCTGCCCTGTTCCCGTGAGAGTCTTTCTATGTGCCAACACTGGGGCAGGAAGTGCTTGGCTTCCCCTGGTGCTGTGCTCCGTCCTGTGTCCCCCTTGGTGGAGAAAGGGTCCTTGATGCATGAACCAGTAGAAGACACTTGCATTGTTTTAGGGAGGAAGTCGTGTTGCTTGGTCTGCACTTTTTCCTTCTTATTTTTGTTGTATATCATGTATTTTTCTATATGAACCTGTGCCATATCCTCCCTCCTCACTGCTTTCCATTCCATCTGTCTTTCCTCTTTTTGTCATTTCTCGTATCTGGATTGCTGGGAAGTTGTGGAAAAACATTTAACCTACTTTTGTCACTGAGTGCTGCCTGACACAGTAGTGGCACAGGACACTGCTCAGTGTTCTGTTGCAAAATGTGTTCGCCTGCTGTAATATACAGTACTTAGAACACAGAAGTACCTGATAGTAGATGTCCACATGACTTCGTCACTATATGCAGGTCTTCTTAGCTTTATCATTATGTGCATCTGTTTATATTCCACACTGTGCAGTGTGTTATGCAGTGACACTAAAGCTATCAAACAGACCTCATGTCTGTGTGTTTGCTGCATAGATTATGTAATATAATAGAACTTGGCAAAAGCCTCATTTGACACTCAGTGTTACTGAACTGCGATGGTGTTACTCCAGACACATACATATTTAGTCTAGGTGCTTGAAACTAGTATATAAATAAAGGTACATGTGAATTGGTTATAAAAATAAGACATAAAGACATCCTAATGTCAACACCCCCTCTCACTTCCACCAATCTTTTTTCAGCCTCACCGCTGGTGAATGTAATTTACTACAACTGTTTTAAATCATCTCCATGTCTGTGCTAGACACATTATCCTGCATTACATCTTTAATCTGTATATTCTGCAGCATGTCTAGGTTTTATGGTGTTTATGCTCTGGCACACATTCTTCAAACTGGGAAATTTATAATGCTTTCAGGATGTGAATATCGGTATAATATTTGGCTCCCACTTTATCAAACTAATCTATCAAGAGCACAGATCTAGTCTATGTTTTTGCAACTTTGTCATGGTGACATGTTGCTCTTGGGGGTTAGCTGCTAAAGCAGATGGTAAATTTAATTGATTTCAGTACAAGGCTTGACTTCGACGCAATGTCGACTGTGGTTTGCCCATTACACCCATTCATTTGTGCTACACAAGCTTTAAATGATTTGAAAAGACATTACTTTAAGGAAATGTATGCATTTTTCACAGAAACATAACTAAATAAAAATAATTCTGTTTTTGAGACAGAAGCCTATATGTCATGTTATTGTCACGAAATGTGAAGGCTCAAGTTTTTCTGACTTAAATTTAATTAATGTTATGTTTTGATAATACATGTGCAATATCATAAATACAGACACACAAAAGATGATAATTTCTCCTTTATTTTACTCAAGAAGCCCTGAAGTGAATCCTGGAGCCAGCAGTGCCATTCCAGCTGGTATGATGTGCAATGAAACATTCTGTTCCCACAGTTTGCATTACAATAAAGACACACATCTGCAAGTGATCCATCTTTAATCATCAGACAGGTGACTTTGAACAGATGGTTAGCAAAAATCAGATCTGAGCAATGAATAATGGAAACTCTGGACATTTGTGTAAAACTCTTTTTTGTTTTCAATTGAGTCTCCCATAGTGGAAAAAAGGATTACACAGAAATACAATCAATAGCCAGCCACAATCTAAAAAAGAAGCAACAGCAAGGTACCAAGAACAATTACCTTCTGTATCCTGACTGACTCACTGCAGTAAATCCCCTTTCCTGATGCGTGCAGGTTACTCAGGGCTAGAGTTTATTAAGAAGGAGCTGTGAATGCTAAAGCAGCTGCTTTGGAAACTACTCTGGCAGATGAAGTTTTTTTAAAGAGAAGTCTAAACCAGGACAGGACAAAGCTGGCTGCACTGTTCTGGAGCCTCAATACGTCTCCTCAGTCCAAAACAGAGAATACCAACATCTGCAGCAGTTAATTGTCCCAAAACTATACAAATGAACTCATTGGTTTGGACTAAATTGGGTATTATGTAATGATTAAGTCAAATTATATCACTGTTCTTTTTTATATGAACCAGGCATTTGTTTGGGTCACTTTCATATAAAGATGCTGATGTTATAAGCGAATGCACAGCAGCAGTGGTATGGTTTGTTTGGCAATGTGTAAAGTCAACATACCTTTACCATACGTGACCCTGTATAAGACTCTATACAAAAACAACAGTTATTAGATTGGATCAGTTTTCAGCAAAGTTGTGAATATATTGAATAACAATCACTCTGGCTGTTTGAACAGGATAACTGGATTTGCACATGATTACAACTGAATGCAGAGAGAGTCCTCAGTTTTGATGATACATTCATGGTGGCTTTGGAGTCTCATTTAATCTGAGTTATGATTGTTATAATCTCTGTTTTGAGGGGTGTTTTGTCAAGATTCAAATCTTTCTGGCAGAAAACACTAAAACCTTAGAACCAGCTGCTATGATGTCGCTCCAGCTTCCTAACAGCTGGTACAGAGCAAGTGAGCAAAAGAATTACTTTGCAATCTCTTTCTGTTTTTCTTTGTTTCTACTGTCTATCTGCTTCTGTGTCTTGTATCTCTCTCTGACTCCCATATTTTCTCCTATCAAAATAGAACAACCAATCAGTGTCACCTGCTGTGGCTGGATGTTAGGTTCAGCTATAAGGTGATTTAGAATCAAAGTATCAAATACTAATACTAAGTATTTGAACATTCTAAGAGGAGATGCCAACTACATGTGGTCATTGAGGACAACAACCTCCTCATCAGTACACAATTGTCAGACTGTATATTTACAGTATTTTGTATATATTTTACTAGTGTCACCTG
Organism: Tachysurus fulvidraco; assembly: GCF_022655615.1. NCBI lineage: Eukaryota > Metazoa > Chordata > Actinopteri > Siluriformes > Bagridae > Tachysurus > Tachysurus fulvidraco. Next base: position 17,478,504 of record NC_062520.1, on the reverse strand, counting down.
AATGAGGATGGCTTCCCTTTTGAGTCTGGTTCCTCTCAAGGTTTCTTCTTCTTCCATCTAATGGAGTTTTTTCCTCACCAAAGTCACCTCAGTCACCTCAGGCTTGCTCACTGGGGATAAATACAATCACATTTAAATATAAGTCTAACATTAATCTTGAATTTTTGTGTTTTATTAATCTTTGTATACTATTAAAATTTTTGTATTATGTTTGTTATGTTCTGTAAAGCTGCTTTGAGACAATGTCCATTGTTAAAAACACTGTACAAATATATATGTATTGATCTGAATTGTACTAGTAATTAATCAACTATTCAATTAAATTCAATTCTAACAAGATTCCACAAACATTTTGGAATCCCGAGCCTCTTTTGTTTACAAGTCCCCAACACCCCTTTACTCCACCTCAGTCTGTTTATAAAAAATAACTTTAACCGGTAAGTTCCCAGTACAGCCAGACACTAACCAAGCTGCTTTTTCTGCTATGTCCTAAAATGGCCGACTTTACCTTTCCTTGTTATGTAAATACCTAAATATGATTTGATCACTTAGGTTCAATTTTCTCAACCACCTTCGTAGAAATGTATGTCATGATAGCTCACTCTTATACAGCTAATGATGCTAACTAGTCAGAGGTTACAGTTTAAAAACTCATGAGAGATCATTACAAAGAAAGGGGAATGAGAAGTTTATAGCATTATAACATAACATATCATAATTTTCTTCCAAGCAGCTGAATGACCAAATGAGCAAAAGCACAGCCTGAAATGTTATATGAAATACTGCACACAGGAGACACAGGGATCTGATGCCCACCTCTCTAACAAGGAGCCTGTGTAATATGATTAGGCAATAAGTCACTCTTGATAAGTGAAATGTAATAGTCATAAATTGCCAAATGCAAAAATTCAACACCTGCTGAGTAGATCTAAGCTATGACTATCTAAGTGCATCTAACATGATTACTGAAAGCACAGCATCCCTAATGTGGTGGTTTCCATGAGTAAAAATAATCTAAATCTTGTTAATCTTCACTAACTTAACCACTAAAGTCTTGATGTTGATTAATTTAGACTAAGGTTGCCTAATAAATACCGGCTATAGATGTGATGAACAGATGTAATGTGATGTTTCAGGCATTCTGCTCCCTGTGACTGCCTTTGGCTAAACCCCTGTTCTGAGATTTGCCAGATTTGTGCTATGCAGCAGGAATTTCCTTATTTCTAGTCATGATATCAACTGCCTACAGTACATGAAGACATGTTCCTGAACTTTGTAAAATGCACTTCAATGATGCTCAGTATAAACCACAACAAAAGGAAATAGGTAAACGAAAGCTGGGCATATTTTAAACACATAATCTAGCTACACTGTAAGGTAGCTGTGAGATTGTGTTTTTTGTGTAAGTGCAAATTGTAGCCACAAGATGACCTCTCACAATGTACAAACACATCACCCTAGCTATGTTTGTTGAAACATTCATACAATGCTAGTCCAGTGAACATGATTATGGGTTGGCTGATGCAGACAAAGATACATGCAAAGCTTGACATTTAGCCATAATAAAACACCATAGAGGGCAGCTGCAAAGAAACGCTGGCTACTGAGATGCAATGGAGCGCACTGATCATGAGTCAGTTGTTAGCATAATTGTGTTAACATACTGATATTGAATCCTAGTTGTTAATACTGCAATTCAGTTATTTGGGAAAATGTAAGTCGAGGCATGAGATTACATCATTTTTGACCTTTGCATTTGAAAAACAAAGTGGTGAGAAAGTGAGCAGCTCCATGTTTGACTGCTCTTAGCAACAAGTCATACAACCTCAATCAAGCTGGGATGAGTGATGTGTACAGTATTTACCACCTCAGAACAGTGATCTGTATTGTCAGTGTCATAGCTTTAACAAGCTAATATGTCTGTGTGCTGATTGATCTTAAGCAAACAGATGACTCTATTAATACCTATTCATAACTCATTTAATGTACTGTAACTTTGTTTACTGCTGATGGTGTGCACAGACAAGTTGATTTGATGTCAACTACTGAGCTTAGAGAGAAGGTCATGCCCAGTTGGGGATGTTGAGGGGTTGGGTTGAGGGGTTTTCTTTTGTTTTTCTTAATCGGAAAAAAGCAGAAAAAGGAAACCATGGCACGTCACGTCCACTGCCTTCAGCTCTCATTTGTTATAGATTCTTGGTACCTTAATAGAAAATTATTTAAAAAAAGACAATGATAAACATTCGGAATAAAAGTAACCTATGTGCATTGTGATTTAAACTTATACTGTATGTTTATTTTCTCCATGATTTTCATTCCATTATCATAGCATAATGGCACATAATGTATTCAATTACTTTCACAGTATGTACTGTGAGGCGTTGAGTTTAAGGGAGACAGAATCTATTAGTTTTCTTCTTCCTCCATGATTTATGGTGATTTCTGTTGGACATTATTATACATTTTCTCCTTTTATGATCCAATTACCAACTCATAGAGGGTTTAGCAGGTATAGCGGTCATTATTATAAAAATAAATGTGAATCCCTTATATGCTTAAGGCATTATGTGTCAGGGATCAGCCCAGACTTTCGGCCATGTGTGTTTGTTATTGTTCCGCGTCACGTGTCTGCCCAGACCTCGTCTGCTCCTCCCTGTCTCCACACCTGTTCCTCATTGTGTCATCATTGTCTTATGTATAAACGTGAGCTGCGTTTCCGATGGCAGCGCGGATTCATTGGTTATGTTTAGTCATTTTTAGGTCTCGTTGTTTGTATTATTTTACTCCTCGTCCTTTACTGTATTTGTCTTTATCATTTATTAAACCCCTTTCCTTTGAAGCTATCCTGTGTACGGGTCCGTCTCCTTCCTTCCCTGGTTGTGACATTATGAGTATGAAATTCATGTGCAAGTGGTCTGTAGACATAATAAACCATGTCAACTACATTTGTGTTCCATATTATTTCACAAACCTCACCTGTTAGTACAATATAAATTGTAAATTGTAAAAAATTAATTTTCCCTTTAAAACTTTCATGCATAACTTGAGATTGTCAGAAAGTCTGTGTCAGCTGAATGGTGAGTTTCATAGACTTCAGACTCTATTCGAGTGGAACAGTGATTTACTGTAACTGTCTTCAAGTCATGAATATTAAACATGTGGACCTGTCAGACAGAGAAGGAGAAAGGAAGTGTGTGTGTGTGAGAGAGAGAGAGAGGGGGGGGGGGGGGATTCACTGAGAGAAACAGTTCATCAAAGGCCAGGCACACAGCCCAAAATCTAATGTAGTTTTTCTCAGTGCTCAGAAGCATTAGTGATCTTCCTCTCCTGAGAACAAAGGCAGCAGTCAGTCAGAGGAAGGTGGCACGATTTTTTTTACTTGCTCTCTCTCATGAGACAACAAATTCTCTAACAGTTACTCTTCTCTCCCTCAGGGCTGGCTGGTGTTCATCTGCTTGTGGAAGAAGACAGAACTGTTCCTGGCTGAAACAGAAGAACGAAAGCTTTGCAGACAGATAGATTTGAAAATGTAGTGAGCCATATTGTTACATAAATGGCAATCTAAGCATTTTATCTGAAAGGAAAGCTCAGGAGACAATGTATTCAAAACTCTGAGGAAGATGAAGAGAAGCAGTGGATACTATTCATACTAAAATGATGATGAATGGAATAAATTAATCTGATTAATCTGTTGAGGCACAATGGGATGATCTATACACCCAATTAGCTTTTAGCTTTGCCATAAAGTTAATACCAAGCTGGTGTGTAGGAGTTCATAGTAATATTTACTAACTCACTTTTTAGTACAACCCACTTAGGTGTTTACTAGTTGTTTAAAAAGAAGTCTCACATAGGATGCCAATTGCACTTTTTTCCATTTATCTCTTTGGATTATTACAAGGACTCTCTTAGAGGATTATAAGTACACACTCTGATGACTGAATGAGGTAAAATGTAACAGACTATTAGCCAGAAAGACTTGCCTTTTGTTGATGAAAAATAAATTTACTGTTAATGGGTTTTCTAAGCAATGCAGTTGTGCTTTTCCTGATATGACAGAGTGAAGATTCACCATCCCATTATCCTCCTGCATAATGTGCTGTGCATCTGTACGGAATTCTGGAAAAGGATTTTATGCTTGTTGGTGAGAAGAGAGTGTTTGTAGATCATTTATTTATTTGTTATTTATTTATTTTTCTGAACATTGGAGTAAAGGGCAGCATGCTGTTTTTCTGAGCACAACTCTTTTATCAGTACTATATATGCAAAATGCCCCTGGTGATACATACTGTGCCACGTTTTAGATCTTCCTCAGTCAGTTGAGAAAGCAATACATGCAGTGCTTGAATGTGAATTAACAAGTTTTTTCTCCACAAATAGTACAGTACAGTATGCAGTGAGGTCTAAAAGTACTTTAATTCAAGGGGCTTATAAAAATATTGCATTAACAGTGTACGAATTACAGCCATTTTTTTATAGGTTCAAAACTGGACAAAATAATAAAAATTAAATATAAGGATTATTTTATAATTTGCTGTAATGAATACCTGATGTCTGGGATCCCTGGACTGTGTTCCCTTTCATGAGCTGCTTTTTCTCTTTTTCTGCCCATCCTGAGGCATATACGGATTATACGAGGTCCAGTTGTGTTCCACTTCATGAAGATTTCGGACCTTAAATAGAAGAGGCCAACCCTGTGAGGATACCAAGGCACCTAGAGATGTACCAGCTCCTGTTGGATTCTGCTTCATAAAGATTTTGGACATTTGAAGAGAAGTTGCCAACCACATAAGCGCTTTGAGGAAAACAACCTTTTAATCAATACACTAAATAACACTCTACTTATGCTGTATCATTGAGCATTTGAAGGCTTTGGCACAGAGGAGTTGGTGTTGAATATATAATGAACCTAGATGAGCCTGTTTTAAGAAAATGTCCATTGTTAAAAGTGCTATACAAATAAAATTGAATTGAATTGAACTGATCTTTGCAAGAACTTGTATGCACCTCCCATTGCTGCTTGCTTGTGAGTCTTCCTGCTTTCAATTTTGGCCTTCAGTAAGTGAAAACAGCTCAAGTGCGTTGACGACTTGACCATTTAAGAACATTAAATTTCTTTTCCCTAAGAAGTTCTTGGGTTGCTTTTATGCTATGTTTTTGGCCATTGAACATCATCCTTTCGGTTTGACCAAATCTAAGCAGAAAGTGTAGCTCTATGCACTTGGCAGAATACTGTCCTAAACATAATCCTGAAAAACAATTAAAAAAATAATCCTGCTACTTCATTCATCAGTCATCAGTTTATCATCAATAAACACCAGTGACCCAGTTCCATTGGCAGCCATACAGTATATGTCCACACCATAACAGTGCCTCCACCATGATTGACAGATGAGGTTGTATGCTTTGGATCATGAGCCATTCCTTTCCTTCTTCATACTTTTCTCTTCCCATTCTACTGCGAGTTAATCTTAGTTTTGTTGGTTCAAAAAAAATCTAGTTCCAGAACTGGGCAGGCTTTTTTTCCTACCAAAATCTATTTTGGTTTTTCTGTTCTTGATTAAATTGCATCTTGAGGTAAATCCTCTGTATTTACATTCATGAAGGTATCTCTTCATTATAGGCTTTGACAATGCTGCCCTACCACCTAAACCATGTTCTTGACTTGGTTGGATGTTGTGAAATGGTTTTTCTACACCAAAGAAATCATTTTGTGATCATCTACTTTAGTTGGCTTTTGGTGTTGCTGTGCTTGCCAGTGCATTCCTTTTTTTAAACAGTGTACCAAAGGTTTTGATTTGGCCACTCCTAAAGTTTCTGACAGATCTGTTTTGTGTTTTCAGCCTGACAATGGCCTCCTTCACTTGCATTGACACTTTTTTGGGCCCCATATTGAAAGTTCTTATGACCAGCTAACAAATGCAAATTTAACACATGAAATCAACATAGATTTTTTATTTTCTCATGAATTAAAGACAAAACAGGACACACCTGGCCATGAATCAGTTGCTGTCCAATTACATTTGCACCCGTGAAACTGAAGGGATTGTGTTATTTATTAATAGAATTCCATCATTTTTGTTCAGTTAATATCCATTGTGGTGGTGTACTGAGGAAAATTATGAATATTGTGTTACTGTTTAAATACTCTACTCTGCATGTGAACTCCAATGGTACTGTGCTCATAGCCTTAACTATTATTTCAAAATGTCTATAAATTATAACTTCTGCTACTACAGTATTGTAATTTCTTTGTCCAATTTTAATGCTTTTTCTGGGAATTACTAAAGACCAGAGAAATCACATTTTAGTGTCTTGGCATAAAATAAAAAGCTGACAGCTTTGGCCTACAGTACACACACACACTCACGCACAAAGAGTAGTTACCAATTTCATTGTTTCCTGGCTGCTAGTTATAGGTGTGATCTGAGTTCATCATGGCATTTGTTCACACTGGATCTTGCAGGGAGTGAACCATCCACACTAAGGACCTTAAACTACTCACATAGCTGACAGACTGAGTTACAACACACGGATTAAGGTAATTCTTCTTGCTAACTTCATGGAAAGCACCTGACACAACAAATTTAAACTATTAATGATCATATTATGTCAGAAACAATGTGGTTTAAAGGGACATTTTAAAAGGACTTTAAAAGTGCTACAGTGATCCATTTTATATCTCTTTAGATTCAATTATGTCCCAGATAACTACAGTACAAATGCAGTTGGTACAGTGTTTTCCTGATAGTATAGAGGTGTTTACTACTGCAGTCCTTTTTGAAGGGATTAGGATCTTTAATTTAATGGCCAGATTCTCAATGGCCAGATTTCAGAAGTGAAATAAATATACTGTGGTTTAATCTAATTATTAATGTCTTGGTAATTTATCATTCCTTAAATCAAGCATAACGTCAAGCAAGATTTCATCAGAGACTTCCAGACAGAATCAAACAACATGCACACACCTCAAAATGGACCCTACAGTATCTCTTCAATACTTTGATCTTATTGTTTCACTGCTATTCCATGTGAGCTTTATCTGTTGTCTGTAAATCGGCACAGGAGTAGTTCAGCTAATATAGTTAAGAAGTGAGGGAGTGTGCAAACTGCATGTGTAAATTATCACACACTTACCTTAAAATGTGTTCCACTGGATAGTATCATTTTATTTCTCACTACATATTTCTGGTGTTACTATGCCTGATTTGAAAGCTAGATTTTTCTTTTTTTGCCCAAATAAAGCAAGTGTCTGATGATTTCAGCTTGTTCTTTGTTGTAGATAGTCAATATTATTAGTTCAGTTCACTTCAATTCAATTCATATTTATTTGTATAGTGCTTTTAACAATGGACAAAGCAAAACAAAGTTGCTCAAAGCAACTTTTCAAAACATAAGAAACATAATACAAAAAATATATAGATATAGATTCAAGATTATTATTAGACGTATATTTTAAAGTGTTAGTATTTATCCCCAATGAACAACATTGTGGTGGCTGAGGTGGCTGTGGCAAAGAAAAACTCCCTTAGATGGAAGAGGAAGAAACCATGAGAGGAACCAGACTCAAAGGGGAACCTCATCCTCATTTGGGTGACACTGGAGGGTGTGATTAATTCCGACAATTGTGTATTGATGACCTCAAAGACTTTGTTGTCCTCAAATACCACATGAAGTTGACATCTCCTATTAGAATGTCCTCATGAAACAGAGGCCAACTGGAGCTGGTACGTACATCTCTAGATGCCTCAGGATCCTCACTGGGTTGGCCTCATCTCAGTGAAGGTCTAAAATCTTCATGACTCGGAACAAGTGGAGCTGGTACAATCTCTAGATGCCTAGAGATGGGTAGAAAGCAGTGGCAAGGAATTAGCATAGCTGCTGTTCATAATATTAGTAAGCACTAGTTGATATTGCACATTTTAACAGATGTACTGTACTAGAGCACAAGGTTATGGGAAGTATTATATGTACAATATGCCTGACTGAAGAGATATGTGTTTAATTTACATTTCAACTGGGAAAGTGTGTCTGAGCCCCGAACAGGAAGGCTATTCCAAAGTTTCAGAGCTAAATACAAAAACGTGAGTCTTTGTGTTTTTACTGTTTGCATTCAGTAAATAAAATTTTAATAAACTCTTTTGTCTCATCACTCACTGTATATTTTGCCTGAAACCATTGTTGTTGTATTCCATTCTTTACAATTTGAGTCACAGACTATTACTGTTCTCAGTCTAATCCTTGATTTTTAATGACTCATTAATAAATGTATCATATATTTGTAATTTGAATAAACATTATGAAAGATTAAGGTCATTATTAGGATTTAAAACAGAATTTTTGACAAAATATGTTTTACAATACCCATGTACTGTAAGCTTTAGGAACACAGCAAGATCAGTGAGTAGACAGATCATCAATCAAAAATTGTGAATTTTAATTATTTATATTCATTTCTGAACCTTTTTACTTCTAATAATGTCTGTTATAATTTATATTATGTATTTTATTTAATAAAGTTATGAGCTGAGAGATATTTTAAATACATTTTATCTTAATCAATCTTTCAGTGTCCCCAAGTATGTTCTTCCAAGTAATAAAGGTATAAAATCTATGAATAATATAAAATTTCACTTAACATATAACAAAACATGTTAAACATTTTGAATGTCTTTTTCTGCATTTCTGTATTTTCTGTTCTGTATGAAAGGTTATAAAAAAAACTCAAACCATCTGGCACCAACAATCATGCCACAGACAATTTCCCACTCATTCTGATGTATGATGTGACTCGTATCTGCATGATATTATGCATCGCACTGCTGCCATATGATTTTCTGATAAGACATACAGGTGTTCCTAATAAAGTGTTCAGTGAGTGTGTACCAATATTCTTGAAGATGTAGAAAGATTTTATACAGTCTGCATGTTTATATGTCGAAGAACCTTTACAACAATCTGCCATGAGCTTCATAATATATCACAAAAAGGTTCAAAATATTGACACAAAAAGTTCATTAAACAAACAAAAAACTAATACATTTGTTGGTTGCTAAAGTATTCAGACTGTTATTATAAATGATAGTCTGCATGAACAGACTCTACTGATGTCCTTTATAAAGAGATTTCAAATCTGAGGCATGCAAACCCTACATCTAACACTAATTAATGCACAAACTAGAAGGAGAGCTTTTTGCATCCTCCAGCTGTTACATTTCAGTATATGGGCACAATCTCACAAACTCACACAAGAATGTATTTTGTAACCCATTCCTCAGATCTTTCCTACATGTTGTTGGCAATGTATTCTCGGAGCAGAACCTTGGAGTTCTCAGCGCCTGTCAATTTTAACTATTCACCGGCTCTCATTCATTATTCAGTAGGTGATGTTCGCATTTGCCTCGGCGATATCTACATGCATCCTGAATGAGGATAGTAAATGCGGTGAAATACACAGAGCTTTCCATGCCATTGCTGAGAGTGATTTGCTTTTGAATTACTCTCCTCAGATGAAGCTGTAACATTCATGGCATGCGGAAATCTCAACCAATTCTCAGATCCTTTATCTCTGCTTGCTTATTAAATTTCTGGCCTGTCTGAGGATATGAAAGAGAAAAAAAAACAGGTGAGAGAGAAAGAGAGAGATAAGTGTATTATTTTTAACTGCAGTTGTACATATTAAACATTTATAAAATGAGTGTCTTGTGATTGTAGAAGTCAGTGAGCTTGGAGTAAGAATTTGATGCCAAATCTTAACTTCTAGTCTGCACCTTAACAGTATTATGATAACCATATAGTCGCAGCCAGGATATGTTTAGTATATGCAGTTTTCTGAGGCAAATGAATAGTGGGTACTGAACTTGCACTTGTGTCTTGTATGAAACTGACAAGACACCAGACATGGAAGGTCCTCTGCCTCATTTTATGTTTGGTTTCCTGTAATCACATTGCAAGTAAACACATAAATAAATATATGAAATTACTTAGACATAGATACATTTGAATATATTCAAGATATTTACACTACTGAAATGTCAAATTTTGCAGTATTAATACCCTGATAGACAGAAAAAGGCCCCTTCACTGGCGTTGTGTCTGCGGAAAGGCAGCACAAAACAAATAAACCGATAGAAATGGGAGAGAAACAAAGAGAAATGACAAAACTGACCTTTAGAAGTATGTCTTATACATCAGATAGAATGATCAAATCATCAGGCATACTCCCAAATGTTATTCAGACTCATGCATTATCATATTTGAATTGATGCCATGCCTTTTGCTTTAGACAGCCCCTCAAAATTCAATTACAATTCCCTTCTATTTGTAGGGTGTTATTGGCCAGTATCTGTTTATAAAGGGTCCAGACAGAGGAGTATGATTTCTTATTGATGTGAAAATGTGTTTGGTCTCACAACAGGCATCTGCCAATACCTTGTGGATAACAGGCTCTAATTTGTTCGAGTCAATGCGATTTAAGGCTATTCTTTCTTTGTTTTTAACACACAACTTTGACAGATGCAGCAGTCTGAGGCGTGATGGAGTTTGCAGCTCTTTTGTGTGTGGCATTTCTGAGGTGGCAAATGTTTTATTGATTTATCTACACCTGGGAGACAATAGATATCTTCAGCAGTCAGCAGTTTTATTTGTTTGGTTGCGTGATGCTCAAGAAGACATGCTGCCTGAAAGATATGTTTGCTTATGGCTTTGACATTTTGGGTGTCTGACAATTATGGATTATAAAGAGAGCAATTTTTGCTTGTATTTGGTCACTTTGTGAAGGAAAATTTGCAAACGTGACTGGATTGCTGATCGAATTTGTCATGTTTGTCAAGTTTTTAGGGAACTCTTGCATCATCTTCCGGGTTTTGGTAGTATTATATAATAGGCTTTAAATACTCCAAATCTTCCATTGTGTATGATGCATATTCAAAAAGACAGGGACTAATACTTTAGGCTGCAATACACAACTCATTTATTTTGTATTTGTGTGTTTTCAGATGCAATGTGCTACATATATTTTGCTAAATTATATAGGGCCTATGTTTTGATATGTCTAACATTATTGCTAATTCTGCTCTGCCTTTTGCTTGTGCAGTTCTCTTTAATATGGAAATTAGTGGAACATTGGTGCTTCAAACCAAAAGGAAAATGATGTGTGTTCCTCTCTTCTCAAACCTCATTTAGTGATTTATTTTGCTACGGTGAAAGGCATTGGTTGAGTTGTGGAATCTTTGATTTCATATCCTCTCCTTTTCATCTTATTTGGGATGAAAGGACTGCAGAATTGAATCGTTTGACTGTGGATCATATGATGATTTAAAAGATTCTGCATTAGACTACAAAGGTCTTCCTGATCTTCTCCCTGCTTTGTCTTTTTTGAATGATACATGAAACTAAGAAGCAGACTAGGCATGGACTACTTATCTGAGGTTGTCACTTAGTGTCTTGTGGCCATTACTTCTGCATAAAAGAAATAAAAGAGCTTCCCATTCCACCATACATTTTTATTCATGTGCTAGCACTATAGTTATTGTTCTACACATTTTCAATTTGTACACAAATTACTTTAATTGTCTCTTTTTGTTTTCTGGCAGTGTTCAAACACAATGCCTTTTAGTTGATGCTGAATCATATCATATCTTTACCTATACCTCTATATGTAGAACTGTTATATATTGTATATAACAGTATATATAATTGTGTTGTATTCAGATATTGTATACTTGGGAAGTATTTCGAAAAGATCATGATCTAAATTATTTGATCACCAGATTTCTGAACAGTTCACTATTCTCTAATATATCACAATTATAACAAACACTAAAACAGACGACAATAGTCAAGACAAGAAGCTTTTATTTTAATATATGGAAGAAAACTGTGTTTTAAAAGAATGTTTTTTTCCCCGAATTAACAAGGTCAATGAATATGTTAGCAGCACAAGATCCTGGCACTTTTCTTTAATGTTTAGCAGATTTTGGCTCATATCATGACAAAATCTTCAATCATGATCCACCAGTTCTACCTTATTCAGACCTAAGTGATTATTAATATCTGGCCAAACTCATCTATCTAGAAATGTCTCCCCCCACTCATAGTGCACCCTTTTTCTTTCTCTTATCTTTACTACATTGCTGTTCAAATGGAATGAGGTTTCTGGAAATATGTATATTAAGCAATATTGCTGGAGGATGTCTATAGTAATTATGATTGATTTGCATGGAATAGGCATTTTCTGTACAAATCACAGGTGAGACTGACTTCATGATGTTTGCACTGTTATCACACCAAAGTATCCATATGTACTACTTGAAAGTTGATTGCGCTATGTCTTGTGGTCAAAGTAATTAGCATGCTTTTAGTCTGTAGCATGCTTTTAAGCTATATGTGTGTTTGGAAAACAATTACGTAAAACCTTCAGAAGTATTCCTTCTCTGACAAATCCTGTTAAAGGTGATCTATTAATTATTCAGCCCTTTAGACTCTGCCTGTACTTGGTCTCAGCTTTGTTTTGATAGGAGATTCAGAGATACCAGTGTTGCTAACAAGAAAATCCTAGCAGGCAGAGACAAAACCCTCACGTATGTCAGTACTCAGGACGATTCGATAATACACAAATGATAAAAATCATTGTTTGAACTGAAAATTAACTTCATTCTGCCAAAAAGTTTGGCTTTGTAAGTAACCAGATCAATGTATAAGCTTACTTGATACCCTTGTTACAAAGTGAACACAAATTTATTTCCAGAGTTTGAAAATCTACACAAATACAAATAGCTCAATATTCTGAAAAACAAAATGGCTTTTGGCTTCCTAGAGAATCCTCAAATAATGAAGAAAAAGCACAAAACCTGTTTTCCCTCTGAATGTAATGGAATATTTAACATCATCACAAGATGACGTAGTCGTTCCACACACAGGAACACAATCCTTAAAACTGCTGACATGACAAATTTGAACTGAACGAAAATAATTACATTTCCCCACCTCCCCATGTGAAACTAATTTAATCCAAATAGAGTTTAAGACATTTAACTTACTTCCTGCAATTAATTTGCGTGTTCTCTGAATGTTTATCATCATTTTAATTAAGAAATCACTTTTTACCCTCAACACCCACTTTGACTCTAAATGAAAGCATTTATTCATGAACAGAGCTGCAATATGATTTCATGCTAAGAGAAGTGCTACTTCATGAACAAGCACAAATGCAGTTAATTACAGGGAGGACATTCTTTTCTGCACAACCCAGAACTTGCACGAACATAGTATGTGTGATGTCTTTATTCAGATGAGATAAGATTTCCAGACATCTGTCTGTTGAGTAATGATGCTGGAGGATGTCTGTAGTAATTATGATTGATTCACATGGGATAAGAGATCGCTGTATAAATCATAAGGATAATAGTATCTTCATGGCAATTACTCAAAAAGTCCATCTCATACACTATATGTCCAAAAGACTCTGGACACTTTATTATCATTCCCACCTGTGGAAGTTCCCCACACTTTTGCCACATAGTTGGAAGAATTAGTATCATTGTACTCTTTAATTTTAATTCCCCCGTTTTTACTGGAACAAAGAGGACCTGTTTCAGGATGACAATTCTCCTGTGCACAAAGTGAGGTGGCTGCCAAGGTTGGGGTGAAATAATGATTGTCCTACACAGAGCTCTGAGCTCACGCCCACTGAACACCTTCAGGATGAACAGGGACACCAACTTCACACTACTGTAGGTCTGCTTGTCAAACATAATCTTAAATCCCCAAAGAAAAAAAAAAGACCCAAATCCCCATAGCCATGCTCAAAAGTCTAGTTAACAAGCCTTTGCCAAGAATGAATATTATTTAAAAAGCAAAGAGGAGTCCGGAGAGGAGTGTTCAACTAGCAAATATGGGAGTAATGGTCAGGTGTCCACAAACGTTTGCCCATAAAATGTATCCTTAATTCAAACAGATTGCTTTAACTTCCCCAGAAGAGCCACTTCTCTGTCAAGTCCTTTTTAAATGTCTGTATTTTATTGTACTGTGTTTTAACATCAGCCAATATTTGGGTTTGTTTTGGTTTCAGCAGAAGAAAGATAAATAGATTGTTTCCATACTGTAGATAAAGCACAAAACCTTTTCCACCACAAGATTTAAAGGAATGGAATTTATCAGCCCAGAAGTGATATACACCAATCAGCCATAACATTAAAAACAGCCTTATATCATGTGGGCCCACCTTGTTCCACCTCAACCTGCTAAAGTGTGAAATCCACAAGTCCTCTGAATGTGTATTGTGGTATCTAGCAGCAGATCCTTTAAATCCTGTATGTTGTGAGGTGGTGCCTCCATGGATCAGACTTGTTTGTTCAGCACATCCCACTGATACTTGTTCAGACTGAGATCTGGGGAATTTGAAGGCCAAGTCAACACCTTGAATTCATGTTCTTCAAATCATCTCTGAACAATTTTTGCAGTGTGACAAGGAGCATTATCCTGCTAAATTATATGGACTAACTGAGCTAATCACAATTTGACAATCTTTTGCAGTCTGTGAAAATATACAGATGTTGGATTTGGAAAATCTCAGCGATATGGTAATAATAACTACATTACCCCACCTTCTTGTTAAGAACTAATCCAGTACTTTTGTCTGTTTGACAAGTGCTTCAGTGCCATGCTTGCTGCCATGCTATCGTCTAGCAAAAGGGAAAGGTTTTAAAGCAAATTAGTTCCATCTGGGTGCACTCTTTCCTCTGTCATTCTTCCTCTACTCTTTTTTCTGGAGGTGACAGGGAAACATATGGCCATGCTTTATTGATATATTAGATGGAACCAAGGCAGCATGGCTAAACTCTTCAGAGACCTAATTTGATGTCTCACCACACCACCCCTGCTCTCTCTTTGGTGTTTTTCCCCAAGGCTCAGATGTGTTCAGTTGACTCGTTCCATCCAGATTGTTTTACTGAGTTTGAACAAAGGCTTGAATACACATACTGTAATAAGTACTATCTACTGTAACCCTTTATGCCTTTTTTTTTTAATTCATGCTGAAATTGGAATATGCTCTCATTAGATACAGAGGGAAAGTGACAGGGAGAATGAACCATAACGATACCTGTGAAGGGTGATATGATTAGAAATTTTCACAGGGCAGATGAGGCAGAATGGAAAAGCAGGAAAAGCTTAAAAGGGCAGGTGAAAAGCCGGATTGATTGGTTCTTATCAGAGCCTGCACCTGACACATGATTGCCAGTTGAGAGCGTTAAGACTCTAGATCATTTGCAATGGAGGAAGCTTGGCTGATCTCTCTTTCTGCCCTACCTCTATTACTAGCCCATAGTGGCCTTCCTTCTTATCAGTGTGTATGGTGAGTGTGTGTGTATATGTGTGTGAGTGAGTGTGTGTGTGTGCGCGTGTGTGTGTGTGCGTGCGTGTGTGTGTGTGTGTGTGTGTGTGTGTGTGTGAGAGAGAGAGAGAGAGAGAGAGAGAGAGAGAGAGAGAGAGAGAGAGAGAGAGATGTCTAGGAAGATTTCATCCTAGAATTTAACACCCATTTGGTATCATAGGACAAAATATATAAATGATCAGGTATTGTGTACCTCTAATATATCAGTTTGAGAAACAAAACAACTAGCAAAAATTACTAACATTAGTAAACCAATATTCTGCATAAAATATTACTTTTCTTGCACTTTGAGAATTTCTCTATTTTTACCAAAATATATTAATGTAATAACGGAACATTTTTAATTATTAAAAGAACATCTTGTCATCAGTATTGAATCAAATATATATGATAGTGTGTGTAAGAGGGTATGTTTAGAGGATTATGAATCATTTAGTGATTGTTGATACAAGATGAGTAGAGACTTGAAATGAAAATTGTGGCAAGTGCTTATTTAGCCCTCTCAAGACGTCCTGCCTCCCCTTTGTGTGCTGACACTGTCTCTGCCCTCCTGTTGTAGCCTTCTCTCCACCTTACTCTGCAATGCTGTCATTTCTCTTTGTGTGCCTGTGTCCTCTTTTACTGGAGGTTATAATGTGATGGAGAGGAGTGTGTATGCATGTGTAATTGTGAGATGATTCAGATGGAGGAAAGGTCAGAAGATGAATGTTAACTCAGTTAGGGGTTGATAATGGGGATGACTTTTTGGTCAGTGCCTGGAGTGAGATATCTGTGACATGCCTCTTTACTAGCTGCCATTGGCAACTGTCCTCTTCCTCCCCCTGCCTTCACTTCACACTTTCCAATGCATTGAATATTCTGGAGTGATGTGAAGGCTTTGACCTCACAAGCCTTCTCTCTCTTGGATTAATCATCAGCACAACACCTTGAGAGGGGTGTGAATATGGATAGAGCTCTCATCAGGATCCCAATGTGCTCTTTTACAGTGCAGATACACTGTGAAATGCTCCACTTTCTGTGTGGATTACATCAGCTTTGTTGGCTCCTAAAGGCAGCAGCTGACCTGCATTTTCCAGTTGGACTGCACCATCATTTCTCTGGGAGCAGAAGAAGCAAGGCCACCAGAAACAGAGCTCTACCCACTTTCCCCAGCTCACTTCCCAAGCAACCTCTTCACTCCCAAAATGTTGGTTCCAGAAAAGCATCTGAAAGATATTAGCTTGGATATACAGCAATTCATTTTCAAATGTTGTGTATCGATTAATCAAACTTCAAGTGACATCAAACAGTGTCTTCATAACCTTCTGCAGATGTCAGTTCTCTTCTCTTCTCTTCTCTTCTCTTCTCTTCTCTTCTCTTCTCTTCTCTTCTCTTCTCTTCTCTTCTCTTCTCTTCTCGCCATGCAGCTGCATTTTGGATCAAAATGCAAATAAATATCTCATTTACAATGTTTTCCAGCTGATAAAGCATGTTGTATGCATAAAGTATAAAGTATGTTGATACTGTAGTTTGAGGATGAGGCTCAGTGTACTGTATATCTCACGAAAAGTCTTATTATATGAGTTCTCATTAGTAAAATTAAAGAGTTCAAAATGCTGAAGTCTGCAAGTTCTTCTTCTTCTTCTTCTTCTTCTTCTTCTTCTTCTTCTTTTTCTTCTTCAAAATAATACTACTACTAATAATAATAATACTAATAATAAT
Source organism: Tachysurus fulvidraco (assembly GCF_022655615.1). Taxonomy (NCBI): domain Eukaryota; kingdom Metazoa; phylum Chordata; class Actinopteri; order Siluriformes; family Bagridae; genus Tachysurus; species Tachysurus fulvidraco. The sequence continues at coordinate 17,461,409 of NC_062520.1, read as the reverse complement.
AATAATAATAATAATAATAATAATAATAATAATAATAATAATAATAATAATATATGAATATAATAAAATACATATAAATACTACTACTACTACTACTACTACTACTACTACTACTACTGCTAATAATAATAATAATACATTTATTTAACAAGTTCTTTTGCAGACTGTAGACCACACACAGTGAACACAGGCCAGTGCAGCCATATGGGGAACAGGCCTAAATGCTTAAGCCCATGTGCTGAGGTAAGTGCTTTGTTAAAATGAGGGCAGAACAGAAACAGAGCAGAGTCTTAATCTTCTGCAAAGACATAAATACATTCCTAGAGACAACTTTGGTCAGTGATAATGTTGCAGGATTCACATACTGTAAGCAGCACAAAAGCGAATTAGCTTATTATAGGCAAATGCTGCACATGTACCAGAAAGTACAGTAATTTCTCCCGGTGGTCCACACATTAGTCTTGCAGTGGCTGTAAGAAGAGATATGACCTTCACTACAGATGCATGATAAATATATGGGGATAGATGGGGCATGAAATTACTACATTTGGTGTTTGGTGTGATTTTTACCTGATGCTCTTGGATTTCTGTTGTACACCACAAACCACAGCTGTCATCATGCAGACAAATAGACCTATTTTGTCTAGCTTTCTGCTTCACAGAGATTTACAGGATTTAAAAACACCTATCGAAGTTGATGTATAGTGTTTCCTTCACCATTAAGGGTTCACTGTAAATCAGTTTAATGCTCACCTCCACAAACCAAATGCAGGTTTGTCACATGAAGAAATAATCCGCCACTTTTGGTGCCTCTGCCAAAACCAAGATTACTTCTGTCATTTACAACGTATCACTTTTTCCTCATACTCTATACACTCTGGACCTTTGTCTTTTTTGTTTGTTTTTTTCCCTTTGAGTTTTATTTTGTCACACTGGGATCTATAGTGCTGTGTTACCTGGTGTACATATATAAAATAACATAAGATACTGTAACATGAAACCATTAAAAGCTGTACATGTTATTATATGTATATGCTATTAGAAGCGGTATTTATGCCATTCAAGTATTTATAGTTGTTGATTCTGCAGTGCTTGTGATAGGTGTCCAAGCTCGTCCCTTATAGCGTATACAAAAGGACAAGTATTAACCTCCTGGATAATCTTGATAATTAAAAGGTGTGAGAAACATGGATCTAATAACACTGATGCAGCAGACAGATTACAAAATATAGCTTTGATAAAAGCAACTATTTGCAGGCATCAATCTTATCCTCAAACTCTAGGCTCAAAATGTGAAATATGAATGGCAATTTTCATGATCATGGCTTTATTGGCAACAAGCATTATTTGTGTATGGTTTATGTTTCATTTTAAGTCTCCATTCCTGCCTGGTGATGAAACTGTTCTTATTTTTTAAAATGCTTTTTCATTAGTTTGACCTGCAACTCCAATGTCAACTCCAAAGTATGTCTGTTTTTTTATTGACCACTGCTATGCACTGTGATTATGATTAATGATTATGACAAAACACATACACATTTACATCCCAGATGTAAACATCAGCCATGTGAAATGCAAACAAATTAGGCCAGGTCATGTGAAATTGATTATTTCAACATATTTTCAAGAACCAGGCATTACATTTATAATAATACAATAATAATATTTCACCTGTTTAATCTCTGGCAAAAAAAACAATCTCTAGATGTTTTTTTTTTTTTTTCAAATAGAGACAAACCTAAAACTTTAAACTAGAAAGAGTGTGAGTTAAACTTAGACACATCAAAGAAGGTTGAAAGTTCAAATTTATGAAATGTGGCAACCTGCAAAAGATGCTACTGTAAATCAGGTCTGAATGGTTTATCTGCTTCTGCTGTCTCGCTGGCCTGCATAGGCAGGCTCAGTCGGGGTCAGCCTTCAATTTTAGACTGATAGTTCATCACACACTGCAGAATTATGAAAGTTCACCCCAAGTTGTTGGTGCACTGTGTAATCAATTATGACAAAGTGTCTGTATGTGACCTTAGTGTAAATCTGAATGATGTCCATCTTTATTTCCTAATAGGTTTGTTCTGAGTTTGATTCAGTAAGGTTGGTCAGGTGAGTGGATGTTGGAGGCTACAGGTAGCATGGCTCTTGACACTCACAGACCTTACCAACCCCTTAAAGCTCTCATCATGCTGACTGATTATGTGGGATCATTAAACCTTGGGAATATGAGCACAAGCTGTGCTGGTTTTGGCGTTCCCCACTCCTACAGTCTGCTTTTAATCTGTCTGTTTCTGTTTTTGTAGGAGGAGATAAATAAGGAGTACATGAAACAAGAGAAAGTCAAGAAGTGGGATCTAATAAAGGTAGTTTTCTTTGCTTTTGACCCAAACCATATTCTTTGTCTTTTCCTCCATTTCTCACAGAAGGCTCAGGGGCTTTTGTTGCTAGCAGATAACTTCTGGATGCTTAAATAAGGCCAGGCTCTGGATCTCATTCAATTTGCCCTCGCCCTAAAAAATCTGGCATCATTTTAATTCCCAGACTTCCGTTCACTTTCCTTATTGTTCCCACAGAGCAAAAAGATTTCTTTCAGCCTCTGTCTCATTCAGTGCCAAATTGACAAAGGCTTCATGTATGTTGTTGCTTGGTGAGTTCAGCTCTAGGTGTGTGGTTGGGAAAATTGAGGATTCATAGGAATACACACACACACACACCTTTGGGCTCTAAGGCCCTTTACTAAGGAACTGCACTTTTGGTTTAATGAAAATGGACATGACCCACCTTGGTCTCGGTTCACAGAATTCTAGTTTTTCTGTGTTTTGTCTATGTTCACTGGGTCAAGAGTTAGTCATCAGAAATACTATACGCTGTCTCTATCAGGAGGCTGAGCTCATCCCAGGCCAGCTGTTCACCTCTGTGATTTCAGTGTGTGTGGTCTGCAGCGTGCTAGTAGAGATCACATGGGAAGGGCTGAGAATTGGCTATAGGAGTGTTTCACTGGGCTCAAGTTTTCCAAAAGCATTGTAAATTTAAGATCCTTAACTAATAGAGACCGTGTATAATGTTACGTTCCCACTGCCATTATAACAATGATCTTTGTGTTATCATGATTTTGATCCTTGTCCGGATGATTGTGTGTGTGAGTGTGTTTTATCATGAAGTATTCATTATTTACATGATGTAAACTCTATATTTTAGCCAAACATGTAACATGTAAATATGGTAGCTGTATCTGCAACTATATTGGCATAATTATCTGATTTAAAAAAAAAATTCACTTTAGCTATTCAATTTTTAGAAAGAAATAATGTTTTAGGAATATGACAAATACAGCCCAAAATACATTCGCTTTTCTTTTTCATTTGAATGCAGTTATCCTGATTTGACCCCTTGTAACACCCTCCATCTCTCAGAGCCTTTGTATACTCTATTATATGCTCCTTTCTTCCACATGCACTCCATATGAACAATAGAAAGAAGCCAATTTGCCATGCCAGCAAATGCTTGTTTTCCACACATGATTTGATTGCATCATTTAGTGAACAGTCCTGCAGTAAAGCTTTCACTGGGAGTGTATATCCTGATGTATCAAAATCTGACACTCAGCAATGGTAATGTATTTTAACAGCTGCTAATTATAAGCATTGATGGTTAAAGTGACAGATTAAAGAGTGGCAGAAATTTTTCATTCTTATTCCCTCACTTTATTTCCTCTGCCCAAAATTAGATTGATTTGTTTATTTGAGTGATCTCATTTATCAGCCCGGCACATGTATCAAGAAGAAAAGCGTTAGACTTTTCCCTGGTGCCCATTACATCTCTCTCTTCAGTAGAGCTTTTTTTTGTGCCTCTGTTCTGAGATTAAATAGTGCTTTTAAAATCTGTTTTAAATTTTGTTTGCTAATGTGGGTCGAAAGTTTGACAAAGTATATCATTCTTAGATTTTGGATTGTGAAGTAAAGACACATTGCAAAAATAGATATGGCAATGTCATATAGCTCTTTATGACTGCTCTATGTACATACTAGGTGGTGTTCTTCCACTCCGTGCTGTACAGCAGGGACTGCTCAGGAATAATTCTGGATCCAGGCTATAGAGCTGAAGACCAAGGCCTCTGTAGTCACTACAGTGTCCTGTGTACAGTGTACTTAGTCCAGTAAAACATCTGTGAAGAAAGGACTGAGTAATTTACTCAGAGGAAAGCTTCACCAATAGCCAATTTGCAGCACATATGGGTAGCAGTTCACATGACATAGAAACAGTGCTGAGATGTTTCTAACTAGCTAATGCTTATGCAAGCTTGCTCATATTTCACAGACGAGTGATGTGGATATATGAGCAACTCATTGGCTAGTTTGATTGAGCAACTTTCATAGCACTGCACCAGGCACAGTAGTGTATATAAAAAGTCTACACACTCCTGTAAATCCAGAAACAACAACCAGAAACATTTTAGTAAAAATATACAAAAAATAAAGAATGATTATTATGCAATAATCTGGTTGCAATATGTGCACACACTTTCATAATTGTAAATGTGGCCGTGTTCTGAAGTAATTATCATACAGCAGTCATCAATTAAATTTTCTGATTTACGCTTGGATAATATTAGCTGGTTCTGTAGGATCTTCTTGGTTTCATCTGACTGCTGAAGCCTTGGACCCGTAAGTGCTTACAAAGCATGTGTGGTATCTCGCTAGCTGAAGGGTATTGATCAGGAGAGGGGTATAAATAAATTTCAATATCTTTAGATCTACCAAGGAACACTGTAAAGTTTGTCATCAACAAATAGAGAACATCCAACGGTACCACAGTGACATCAACAAGAACAGGACGTCCCTCCAAAAAAGGCCTGGGAGGCTGCAAAAGACCTACAGCAACATTAAAGGAGCTGCAGGATCATCTGACATGTACTGATTAGTCCCTGCATGTGACAACAATCTCTCATATTCTTGACATGACTGTGTTGTGGGGTAGGATAGCTAGGTAGAAGAACTTTATAAAAAAAAAAACATCCAGTTCAACTAAATATCACTCCAAAACATGTGGTGACAATAGCAAAACATCCTAGTTTACTGTAACACTTTATGCCTGTGGACCTGTTGATTTAGCACTGTGAGGACTGTGTTTAAGGGTATGTCAGAAGTGATGAAGATCCTTTCTAACCTTTGTTTTATATTGGAACGTATGTGAACTCAATAACTTCAATATTTTTTAAACTTAATATTTTCTATATAGTAATGAAAAAGGATGAAACAATCCAAAGTTTCATAAATACCGTTGAGTTCTCCTACTTAACCTCATGCTTATTTAACCCAACAAAGACACTGTTTTATCCCACTCATAGTATAGAAGAGATAATGTACAAACATTGGTATACGGGATAAATGAATGCACCAAATGTCTAAAAATATTAATGTGAAATCTTTATCCCAGTAAGTTAATTGTTCTGTTTATTGAAGATTAAATGGGATTTCATTAATTTGGAGAATAACAATGAGATGACAATGCTGATTGTTTTGAATCATTATTGTTTTGAATCATCAAAATTAATTCCTGTGACAAAGCTGTCTGGCTTGAAAAAAAATCAATACGCAGCTAAATAGCCTAAATGAAAATTACAAATGAGGCGTGTTCCCATTTATGTGTAGCATGAACAACAAATTATTCACTTAGTCACCGTGGTCTGCTTAAACAAAAGATCAGAGGAGACAATGAAATCAGCAAAAAGTATTTATAAGTAATTAAATACATTTCGTGGAGTGACATGTCTGGTCTTATTGGTAAGAGAGTGAAATAGAAATGCTGTTGTAACTTAAAGGTGTTTACAAGGTCAGTGTATTGTTCTTAGAAATAAACAGTACTTTCAGAGATAAGAGAAAAATAGTACTATCAGGGCTACAATAATCAGTCTGAAGAACAGATAAAAATAAAAACAATAGATAAAAATGTGGAGTATAAATAATATCAGCACAAGATTATACTTTCGACTGTCGACTAAATCTACAGAAATGTGAGGGGGTATAAACACTGAGAAATTACACTTTTACTTTTTTCAATACAGAACTGTGTATTGGTCAGTGCAGCTCTGTGAACACTATTGTATTTTATCCTACTGTCTCCCTTGCTTATGTTAACACACATTTTCATGCATGAACCAATATTTAGCATTAGTATTTGTCTTGCTACCTAGCCAATTTTAGAATCCAAAGCAGCTTAAGATAGCATTAGCAAAGAAAATATTTCAGTTTGGTTTAAGTTAGCCAAATTAGGTATTTTTTTTATTTTGGGAATGTAATTAAGAGTACAAGTATTCAGTTTCAATAACATTCAAGTAAAGAATGAATAAGATAAAAATAACACTCAATTTAGTAATGAAGTAGAACTACACAATCATTTTCCACCAGTGCAAGAAGGTCAGACTAAATAGGTCTTTATTTCTGCATAGTTTGTTACACTATAGTGAAATCGCTGAGGACAGAAGCAGAGATGTTACTAGCAGAGATGTATTGTACACTTTTAATCCAGTTTTAAAGAACACAAAGAAGCTGAACAAAGCCATCAGAGTGGATGTGGAAAAAAGGTTTGTTGTTTATCACAGATAGTTTCACACTCAGAAAAACACACTATAAAGCATCACACACAAAGCAGAGATACATTTCATAGCAGCACATAATACATGTTCATAGCAGTATAATAAATGACAGGCATTTAGACATTGTTTTATTTCAGATTGTCAAGAGAAGGAGTTTTTTTAAATGATTTGTAGGCAAATTACTTAAGATACCATATTGAAGTACTCGATTATCATGTTCTGTTACTGTAAAACATGTGCTGTTTAACGCTCTTTCACTTTTGCAACATTACTGAGCAGTGATAAAACCAAAGGACACTTCACAGATGATTAACAACCTTTATGCTTCACTGCACATATGTACAAAAATGTACACAAGCACACCCAAGGACCAGAATGATGAAGAAAACTAGAGAATCTTAGCTAGTAAATATTTTCTGAGGTTTCGATGTTGTCTTGGCATGAGTGGAGCTTGATGTATTTGGTAGATACGACTTTCTGAATCCCCACTGCCTCCAACTTTCGCAAATGTCAGCAGGAAGATTTCTTTGTTTTCAGCTTGTTTTTGTATGCAAGCTCTCCTATTGCTCCATTCATAAAAAAACATTCCTCCTTGTTGCCTTTTCAAAAGCCTTTCAAACTTGAGTCATTTCTTCTCAATCAGTCATCTTGCTTCACAGAGCTTCAGTGACATTAGTCAGGGTGACTGGTGGGCGGAAATATAATGCTGTAATTAACCCACTTACCATGACAGAACTGGTCAGATCTCAGGTAATCTTACTCAACCTAGACACTGTTTTTTTTTTTTTTTTTTTTAGAAATCTGGGTCAAACCTGTAGGCGGCTATCTTCCAGGTCTATTCAGAGGCAGTCATCTCTGTTGGCACTATCACAACATCCGGAGTGTAATTTTCATCCTATTGTTTCCTGAGATTCACTTCATTGTCATCAGACAACTTTTTTTAATCTCAGCTTTCTTTGTTTGACAAAAGCAACAACAAAAACCTCTTGTTTGTCATTCAAATAGTTGAATCTGTTTGCACAGCATTCACTGAGACACAGGGTTTTTATCTCCTCGTCACTTCCCATATTTTCTAAATATGCTAAAAGTCTTCTGAACCAAAATGTTAATGGAAAAAGGCCAATGAATAGTACAATAAAAGCTAAGGGAGTTTAAATCATTGTAGAGAAGAGCTTGTACTGTCATGTCTGGCATACTTGCTATAAAACATAATGATTTAAACTGAACATGCCTTTTAAGTACATTACCTCCACTTTAGCATGATAAGCTTTTCCTCAATAAATCCATATGGAACTTTGAGCAAAGATCATGTTACATGTTTGTAAGTTACGAAAATTGGGAACTACCCTCTTGGGAAGTTCTTTTCATATTGTATAAAACCTTTTTGCAGTATTTATCCTCAGATGATAAATAACAGTGTCCCACAGTACTTTTAGATCAATACCTAACAGCATGGTCTGAATGTACTGGTGGGATCTCTGCTTGTTTTTGTTTTCAAGGATTTTTGTCTGGTTTTCTTCAAGGAAGTCCCAATGAACAACGGTTTAGATTTCACCATCAGGTGAAATTCAATACAGGTTTGCTTCCTGTGCATGAGATATAGTGATATGCTAACATTAGCATTACCATAAAATATTCCTCATGACTTGGTACTGATGGAGCTACAGTATTTGTGTGTGCACGTGAGGTGAATAAGGTGAGGATAAGGTCATTTCCTGTGTTTGGAGTAGGCAATAGGACTATGTGGAGAGGACAGAGAGGTGTCAGGAGGAGCAATGGCATTATCATCTCAGGATATGAAGGGAGGAAATAGATGATGAGCCTTTAAATAAAGAATGAACTTAACATGCCCTCACCAGTGGACACGGGGTCCTGCTCTACTTTGCAGCCTCATTAGTCTACATTCCAGCCTCATTAAGATGACATAAAATCTGGAAAAAGCACTCCTGTTCTCTTCTGCTGTTTTGATTAAACTCTTCCTGCTTCTAAAATCCCCTAGCACAAAGTATGCCAGTGACTTTTTTATAAACATTTAGCTCCTGAGGATATTAAGAGGTCAGCCTCACCCATAGAATGTTGTGGTGGGAAACTAGGCGCTGTTTTGGTTTGCTGTTTACTTGTCGACATTTGACTAATGGCCACAAGCGCAGTAATAAATTATGCATCCGAGCAACAGATGCAGTGATTGTTATTTTAGCATTTGGATTTGTTTTTTAAAGCCATGATGACCTCAGAATTGATGTTAGCTGATGGCTCTGTGCAGACACAGAAAGTGGTCAGACGTCATACACATGCACTCACTGACACCAACCATTGTTTTTCTGCACCTCATATATGAACGGAAACTGTAATAAATAGTACATTTACCCTGGTATGGCGTGTACCTTCCTTTAATGAATGCCAACCTCTGTAGTCTGCATACCATCCATCATACTTTCTTGGTACATAGCCCCTCTATCCAGTGACACACAAACACACAATGTCAAGTACCTCATATTAATTCACAGGACAGACAGCGAATGTGTGTTTATTACTGGCTTACTGAGAATTAAACTTCCTTTTTTCTTTCCCCCTAAAAGCTTAAAGGTAACATTGTTCATTTATTGTTATGCTGTTGCAAATGGCAGTGGTTCATTTTGATCTCCTGTATTCAATGTATGCTTGTTTAAATCAACCTAAATGTGAAGGCACATAATGTGAAATTGTACAGATACTGAAAGATATTCCTCCCAATTCCTTAAATACAACCTGACCCATATACCATCTGCTGTGCATTTACATTCCAATGTCAACTTTTGACTTTAATAAAGGATGACACGTGTGACAAAGCTGTCTGTGTTGTAAATAAAGTGCTCCATATTACCTCAATTTCTCAATGTGACCGAATCTCAAGTGATCCCCTCTCACGCTTGCTTGCTTCAAAGCTCTCCCACACAGACCATAGCACGTGTGACAGGACTTCAGACGAAGTGGGTCGTGCTAAGGTCATGGGTCTGCTCCCAATTTCAAGTGCTTTCTTTACTTAGACCTTTGACCTGCTTTGATAGTATCTTAACCATGTCTCTATCTAATCAGCCACTGAAGATTTTCCTGTGCTGCCACAAATGGAGATCCATCATGGTAAATAAAAAACTACAGAGTGTGCAACACTGATAAGGTGCTACATGGTACAGTAGATGTGCCTTCTCTCTCTCACGCTGACATAGACAGATGTGTTATAGTGTGTTGCTTTTGTAAAACTGACTTTCCATGCAGTTGCTCTGAGTGTGATGTTTTGATTGCCTGATACTTGCATTAGCTTGTTGCACTGGCAGTGAACTTTTAAGCAAATCAGCCCTTTTTAGAAATACACTTGTAGGGCATGATGAAAGTGAGAGAAATCTAGCAAAATGCAAAGTGCTTCTATCTGCAGCCAAGGTACACACACATAAATGCTCTAGTTCTAATTTCTAATGTTAACATGGCATTTGTAAATTTAGAACTTGGCTTGTGGAAATGAGTCATTAAATTTGGCAATAGGTTTGTTTGTGCAATATTCATGGGAACTGAAAGGTTGCCAGAATTTATGCATTAATACATTATACATTGTTGCTTACCGCAAAGCTACAGTAAGTTTCACAAATTACTTGTAATATCATTTGCCATTTTGCTCCCAGACACTTTGTGGAGAATTTTTCATTTACAATAATAACTGATAAGAAGAATAGTATGGTTAGAAATTGTGTGCAGAGAAAAAATCATCGATATCACTTTCCTTCATACTCCGAGATATATACCTGGAGTTAACGGCACAAACCCGCAGGCTTCCAAACAAAACATTTCTTCTTCATACGCTATATGTAATTTTATGCATGTCTGGACCTTATTAAATGTGATTCCAAATAGGGAACAGAATTGGAGAGAGAGAGAGAGAGAGTGTGTGTGTGTGTGTGTGTGTGTGTGTGTGTGTGTGTGTGTGTGTGTGTGAGAGAGAGAGAGAGAGAGAGAGAGAGAGAGAGAGAGAGAGAGAGAGAGAGAGAGAGAGAGAGAGAGAGAGAGAGAGAGAGAGAGAGAGAGAGGAAAGCAGAGAGTGACTGGCCTCTAGGCCTTTGGCAATGGTGCAAAGTGGAACCATATGCACTTCAAGTCGATCCCAAACAAATACAGCCACTTCCCATTCTGTTCCACTGTGGACACTATTTCCAGACACAGACTGAGCGCCTCACTGCATTTACTGAGGGCACTTTAAAGAGATGTGATTGATATGAGTTTTACAGAAATCACAGGATTGTGACTTTAGGATTTCTCACTATAGTACTATAACTTTACCATGCTTTATTGTCAAGATCTCAATTATGCATTTAAATAAGTCCTTCAAATCTAAATTCCACACCCAAGCTATTGTTTAGGGAATTAATCCTTTAGTGGCTGACTATGAAAAAGAAGGAAAAGAGAAACTCTCTTACAGAAGCAAAGCAAGTTTGATAAAAATCTTTCATGCACATTTAATTGTTTGCCACATCTAAGAGAACAGCTCAATTAGATGAAGTTAAGTGGATTCAAAATGGACAATATGAGCTATAATCAGGTTGATGCACAGTTTTTTAAACAGTGTACTAAAATGGCTAGATCCTTATTAAGCAGCTAACAGGATACAGATGCCAACAAGCTAATATTAACATAAAAGTACTATCTAGACCAATAGCTAAATAGTTTCATTGGATATTTCTATTAAATCTTCTTTATGTAACACTTGGACATTGTCACAAACTCCCTGAGAAGACTGGAAGAAATTTTGAGAGGAAATATTCTCCTGAAGGTGACAACAAATAGTGATATTACGAGTATTCTATAAGTCAAACAGTTATAGTGAGTGTGAAACGATCTTCAGCAAGGAACACCAGTGTTTATTTTTGTTTATTTTTAAATTTCATTGGAGGTTTTACATGTGAATCTATAGTAACCAAGCAAAGCTATCCACTGAAGAATGAATGAGACTTGGGTGAAGACTTTTTTAAATGCAAACTTCAATCTTCAGGTCAGGATAGCAGAAGTAACAAGTTTCACGATGAATCAGTCTCAGGTCACCAGGCATCTCACCAGGTAGCAGGAGAATCTTGACAGAGAGAGAGTGAGAGATAGATAGATAGATAGATAGATAGATAGATAGATAGATAGATAGATAGATAGATAGATAGATAGATAGATAGATAGATAGAGAGAGATGTATGACGGAGGGAGGAAGGGAGGGACAACATTTTACTTTTCTTTTACCTACAGTGGTTTAGGGAGATGTGCAATTGGCATCATTTTTGCATTTTTTTAAATAGATTTCTGTGCAAATGTTTGTGTAAACCAAGCTGGACTAACACTTTTGAAAACTTTATGTTCTCTATGTGTGTGCACGGCACAACTTTTCACATAAGATATAAATATTTTAATAATGTATACTATTAATAATAATATGTAAGCTCTAGTGTGTGTGCCCTGCGATGGGTTGGCACTCCGTCCAGGATGTATCCTGCCTTGATGCCCGATGACGCCTGAGATAGGCACAGGCTCCCCGTGACCTGAGAAGTTCGGATAAGCGGTAGAAAATGAGTGAGTGAGTGTAAGCTGTAATACTTCCTTTAGCTGAGATATTTGTGTATATCTTATGGCTATGTGCAGACAGACTGGCCTGTCCTCCATGGACACATGATTACTCTTAATTTATGAGTTTCTGTTGGCTCACTTTCATTATTTTTATATTCTTTAATTAATTTCAATTATATTAAATGCCTGGTTTTACATAATATTCTCAGTGGTATTTTTAGTCCCAGTTCTAGTGAACTAGTAGCATAAGGATGTGTTTTTTGCTAAAGACTCTAAAGCACATTGATTAATCGAGTAAGGGCATCTGCTATGCTGTTAACAAAATAAAAAATACACAATTTAAACTCAACAGAATATTTCATATAGATAAGTGCATGTAGATTAAATGATTTGAAATCAATCAAGTGTTTTAGATTAGTTAGTCTTATTATGTGTAAATTTGCAGACCCTCAAGAGCATGATTATGATAAAAGCAGGGACTTCAGCACATCTAGCTATGACAGCGTAATTTAAAGGGAGAGTCAGAAGGTAACACAGGGATGATAGCACCCTGTGTCATAAAGCAGGCTGTTAACAACACTTCTAACGACAGTGAGCAAGGTGACAGCATTCAGATGTCCCAGCTTACCAAAAAGCTTTATGTCAAACTTTATGTAAAACTTCCAGATTTGCACCTTAACCTAAGAGAAAAACTATTAACATAAGTCTTGCTGAAATAAATAAGTTTTCAGTGTAGAGGCTTCAGACTATGAATGAGTCTTAAACACTAATTGGAAGGATGTTTTTAATCTGGGGGACTTTGTAAGAAAATGCTCTATTCCCTGCTTAAGTTCTTATAAAGAGCCTGAACCATTTGATCAAAACAGGACTGGTGGATCAAAAAAAGCCACAAAAGTTTTCTCAGGTACTGTGATGAGAGATGATTCAGTGCTTTATATTTGCTACATTTATTAGCAAAATTACAATGGGAGCTAATGTCGTGTGGATAAGATGTGGGGATGTAATCAATCCTCTGGTTCTAGTAAGGACCATAGCTGGTGCTTTTTGTTTATACACCTTCTGGAACATCCGAACAGCAAAACATTACAATAGTCCAACCTAGAGGTGACAAAAGCATGAGCTTGTTTTTCTGAGTGATGTAGTAATATATTTCAGCAATATTTCAGAGATGGAAATGCTTTTGTAGTAATTTTATCTACATGAGCTTTAAATGAGAATGTGGAGTTAATTATCACAGCAATGTCTTTCATTGCTGCACATGGCGAATTGAAAGACATCAACTTTATTGAGATGGTGTGTCTCATCTGGCTTTAGTGAAGCATACAGCTGTATGTCATTGCCATAGCAGTGAAAGCTAAGAACATGTTTACGAACAAGCACATATAGAGACGAAGGCATTGGGCTTGGAGAGATGAAACCTTACACTTAGCTAGATCAAAACAATGTAAAGCACCACAGAAAAAAAATAACTTTATTTAATGTGGCATATATAAATAAAATAGACAAAAATCATATTGAAATACTTTTGTAAGGTTCCAAGTGCCATACACCATTAGCTCAGATATCTCAATCTGTAGCTCAATCCTCACAACCTAGCACACTGTTCAGAGGACTGTGATGTATCTATTGTTTGTATAGATTACTGTACACTATTTAAAAATGGACGGAGATTATTCATTTGGGGGAAATCTTTAGGTAACCTACAACAGAGATTTTCTTCTTCCTTTTTGGAGAAAACAACACAACTATACAAAGAACATCTAAAGAACCCTTAAAAATCTCAATATATTTGTGAGCTGTATTGTGTACTTATGGTCTCACACTTTCAGAGGTCTTTTTTATGCCATGCCTCAATGGATCAGAGCTGTTATTACTGTCTTACACAATATTAGCCAGGTACTTTAAATGTTATGGCCGAAGCAGGCACTAAAGTTGATATCAAGCACACATAGCCTACTGCATACATTACTATCCAACAAAAACCTTAAATAAATATACTAACTTGAGCTGTTCTTAAGGCAGAGCAAGAATGTAGAAAACACATCACTATAGATAAGCCTCAGCATCAGAAGATTATAACTAGCACTCCAGCTGATTGATTGCATGTTATCATTTCTGACATTTATTTTGCCAGGCTTCCATCTGCCACCAACTCATCCTGTTTCCTACTTGACATTTGAGTTGAGTTGACGTCAGGCATCGCAAAACAGTGTTTAATAGAATCTGATGGGCTTGGAGAAGCTTTTCACTCTATCCCATCTTTCTTATGCTCTGATGAAGATAAAGAAATTGGCTGCTGAAGAAGATACCATTGAAGTTTGCTTGGCTGTCTTTAAATTCATACCATATTCCTCCACTCACTTTCATTATCACAAAGCCTGTGATGCAGATTAAATGTCAGAGTACAAAGAACATCTATCTGCAAATGAATTCATTAGGTGACAAAATGAAAGCAGAATGAAACAAATTGCATTCTTTCAACTACTGAATCTCTGGGTTCTGGCATTGCAAGAAAGGATCTAGGTCCACTGTTCTGAAGCACTGTAGACTAGTGCAAGAAACCTCGTTAATGCTGTTACACCCTGCATATTGCATTTCATTTGAACCATCTGTTAAACACACTAGCCTACAACATGAGCACCTGTACCAATTATATCATGTACAACAGCTCGGCTCCTGTTAGTGGTTGCCAGTTAATAATAATTCACATCAGTGTTGCTACATGGCATGGCACAGGAAACAGAAACAGAGGGAGAGATTGGTTACTGCTCAGCTCAGTTAACATGAAACATCTAGGCTTCTGATAACAGGAATAAAGTACAGCTGGGTCACTGTCTTCTGTAACAACATCCAGACAACCAACAGGAACATGTTTATTGAGTTTATTGATCTGATAAGCTTAAAACTCATGCAGTTACTTAAAATATCTTTATACCATGATGTGACTTAGCAACACATGTTTTTGTCTTGTCTAGTTAAAAGAATCAAGCACCTTCTAATCACCAGTGGTAATGCCTTTACCTCCAGTTTTTGATTTTAAACCAGTAACCATTCCTTATGATCTGATACTTGAAAAGACTAATGGAACCAGGCCTCATTTTGCAAAAAGTGTTCAATGGACCTCATTGTCATCTCTTAATGTTATCCTCTCCATACATGTGTTAAATGGGGTTATTCATATGCCCTCTTACCCTGAGCTTTTGACACTCGATCAGTTATACTGTCATTGTAGTGCCATCTCTTGAAACAGTGATGAATTTTTGTTCTTTTTTTAATCATTTTATCTCACCCAGACCGCTATAAATGATACTTGAAATAATGTTCTGGACACTAATTATTCATGATGCAATGTGCCTGAGGGTCATGACACTAAAGAGGTGTAATTTAGATTCTTTAAACACTTCATGCAGGGTTCACCATCTGTGACCTATTTTCAGTTTTTTTTTTTGTCTCAAGTGAGCCCTAGTGAGATGCTGTCCCTATGGCGACCAGGTACAAATGGCTTCATAATGCAAATCTAAATAGACCCCACATGCTGCTTAATGAAAAGAGATGGTGCCATGAGAGAATGAAAGAGATATTGTGGAATGCTGCTGTGGAGAGTTAAGCTGACTATTTTTCAGTTTTCTTTGGTATCACAGGCTTAATCTGACATCTTGTAACACGTCTTTATTAGAGACCAGTGTCCTCTTCTTGTTGCTCTCCTTGGTGCTCTTCATCTCAGAAGTTATGTTTTGAAAGGAAACAATCTTTTATACTGAAATGGGTCTATACACCACTTTTATCACACTACTGTTTGACCCTGAAAGGGCTCTTTACTAAGCCACAGTATTTTGTACATCATTGCCACCTACCCACTATGCTCCTGGAGTAGATTCATATCCAAAATGTTTTTTACTCATCCTCAGTAGCTGTTTTTTAAAACATGGCTTGGCTTGTAGTGGATCTGGAGCCTTTCCTGGGAACACTGAGCGCCAGGTAGGAATTAACCCTGTGTGGGATGGCAGTCCATTACAGGGCTCACACATACATATATAAATAAATACAATACATACACATTCACACATACAGATAATTAATAAGTCCATTAACTGGCATGTTTCTGAGAGTTGGGAGAAGTACATAGAAACATCCCAAGTGGACAAGGGGAGAAGATAAACAGCAACTTCAACTCGGGACCCTGGAACCCTGGAGCTGTAAGGCAACTATACTCTGTGACCCTCCACCCCATGTCCCCCTTCCCCTGTCTCCAACATGTTTATACCAATAAACTTTCCACTTACTGTGGTGTAAATGTTTGACAGAAATGACTAAGATCTGTTACGTTCAACATTTTGACAAATGTTTATTTGCTGATTTGATAAAACAACTTTGAGGATTCTAATTAAAACAAGGTTTATGTGAAATCTCTTTATCTTCTGGGACAGTACATAAAAAAAAACAACTTTATCTTGGAACTACAAATGAAACTGTGTCCAACCAGCTCAATAATTTTAAACATCACAACAAAGGAGTTTTATGGGGTCATGGAGCTGGACGAGTTTTAATGTTTCTGTTTTTTCTCAAAGGAATCAATCAGCATTAGCCACCTGTTAGTGATCAAGCCCTATCACTTTCTTTCCTGTGAGCCGACCAGGGCCAAAGACTCTCTCTCTCTCTCTCTCTCTCTCTCTCTCTCTCTCTCTCTCTCTCTCTCTCTCTCTCTCTCTCTCTCTCTCTCTCTCTCTCTCTCTCTCTCTCTATTTTTCTTTCTGGTCTTGTTCTTGAAATGAGCTCATGTTTGGCCTATAATTTTACACTGGGCACTACTCTCTATTCTGACAGCCATGCACATCTGGTAAGAAATAAAACTTTCTTTATCTATCTCACAGGAGAGCCCATTATTTTTTGTATCAGTTTAAAGCAGATTGTATAAAAATGTGCTAGCTTTTCACAGATTTCTATGATGCATTTTAACACATTTTGGCTCATATGCCATCACTGTAACCACTCTGTATTAACGTTTGGTTGCTTCATCCTCACACCTATCCTTCAACACACTTCTCCTAACTTCCCTGCTGTCAATGGTGTCTGTTTCTCTCTCCTGGCTATACTGTACCTTCACTTTATTCGGAGGATCTCACAGAGGATTTTCTATTATCATGCTCTCCATCCTTGGCCCTCGTTCTCAGCAGCTCCACAGGTGATGCTGGCAATAACATACAAAATATCTTTGACTCTTAATGCCTTTGAGCAGTTCTGGTTGAGCTGAGAAATTGAGGAGAAACTGCCAGCCAAGAGCTCCAGCATCTCAAGCCATCAGTCAGTGTTTCTTCATCTATCAATCCATCTGACTTTGGGCTCACTTATACTGAAAAGACAATGCACAGGAAAGGGGGCATCTTCACTGAGGAGTCTTTTCCACAACATTACGCGGCTCCCTGAGAGATGCGTGCATGAGATCAGGGCATTTATCAAAAGATGAAGAAGAGAAATGAAATGCACAGTGGTGTGTACTATGTAGCATGTTGTGCACCATCTATTCTTGTCATCCTGTTTGCTAACTCACCCACTCCGTATAACTGTGGTGCACAGCAGTTTGTTAATCGAGACACACAATTGTGTATACTAGAAGCATCTGCTTTATTCTACATTCAGCTACAAAATGCATTAAACAAGATATAGTAACATATAGTTTAGCAATATGTTGCCATGTAATGCCAGTATAAAAAATGATTTACATTGAATGACTCAGAGTAATTATTGATTCCCTCTGACACATACAAGATTGCCTTTTAATTAAACATATGACTCAGCGAGTGTGCGCTGCCATTTGTGCCTCACAAAAACATGCATGTTTGTCACACAGAGTGAGTAAAAGACCAAACACCCACATAACCAGTCAGTAACCAATTTATTACAGCGCATTACCACCTGGATCAAAATGTTTCTCTCTCATAATGAAGAGGTAGAGACAATCAGCTGGTTCGGTTTCATGTTGAAGGTCAACAGATATGAGATGAATAATTTGCAGCTGCTGAATACTTTCCCTTTCCAAAAGCAGACCGTGCATCATCCTTCTTCTGCAGCGTACAGGGTTGGTATATCATAGATGTGGTGGATGATGGGAGTGGGGGAATACACCACCCCAATGCCCAATGGCCTGTGAAATGTATGGCAGCTGGTGTTTGTGCTGCAGTATCACAGACACTCAATGCCGACGACCAATTCTTCTGGAACCATGTCCATATAATAGGATACATCTGGTCCTGCTTTCTCACTGTCCTCATCACTGGCTTTTCTGACAGAATCTTGCTCATTCAAACCAGATGGGCCAGAGAGGAAAGCTGAAAAAGAAGATAAAGGGAAAATTTAGAGCGGTTACCCAGACAACGATATAAGACAGAATGATGAGAAATATGACAGACCGGAAGGAAGAGCAAATGTTCCAATAAAAGAACTTTCTAATTCGATAAAGGCATCGTCACAATTGAGATGGGGACAGACAGTTGAGCTCTGAATTGATTCAAATGTTTACCCTGAATTTTAAGGTCTTGTGATTTTGATGGTTTACTCAAGAAACTGCAACCATTTCATATTTTAATATGTACGCTCCCAGGAAGAACACATTCTTAGGTACTCATTTCTCTTTCAGCAGTTTGATCTGATAAGCTCAGCATCCTTTCAGCACATTCCTATTGGAAACCGTTACAGTCAGAATGGACTATTCATGGGCCATAACTTGGGCCTGTCTAATGAGCTCTCTCTTTCTGCCACATCACTCATCCCTACAGTGATGAAAGAGTTCTCAGTCCATTACAGGGACCTGCAAGAAAGAAGACATATTTTTCAGGCGAGACTTTAGTACACCTCTGAATGACTGTTATAAAAACATCTAACCAGGTCCACTTTATACTCTAAAATGACTGTGGATGTTTTACTTTTGGTGCTGAGCATTGATTTCAAATACATTCCCCTTTTTGTTGTTGTTTTTGCCATGACTGTGGTAAGCATTACTTCACAATGGTTTTCTCTAGTGATTCTTTTTCTATTCATTTATTTTCAAAGCTGCACTGTGTCCTTCCAGGGATGTAGAACTTGCTGGAGTGGTTAAATATTGAATTAAAGAATTACAAATGTCTTTTTTTTCTTCCAGATTTGCAAGTTATTTTCACTATTAACAGTTTGCATTGCTAATGCTAATTATCTTCTGAAGATTATTATTGGTTTGATTTAAAGGTTTGTTACAGAACAAACATCATGGCATCCAGATACTCAAATAGGCCCATCGGTGATTTAGGTCACTGAATTAATGGTTACACAACATGAATGTATGAATGAATGAATTTGTTTTTCATGTCTCACATTATTATTTTGTTATCGTCATCTTTTGCTATAACTATCATGTGACTATATTTTTCTTCTCAGTCTACATATCCGCTTTGTCCAGTCTGACTCGTTTCCTCCACCCTGACTCATCTTTCCCATACTGCCATAGCTCCCGACATTCTCGTTATGTCTCTCCCAGTCTCTGTCATCACTCTCTGAGCCAGGGTGACCCCCGTTGCAAAGCCAGCAGCAACAATGCATGCCCTCCTATTCCGCTAGCTCAGCAATACTCAAAAGGACCACAAAAAGAAAAACAGAATCATCTCCTTTGGAAAATATTATTGGTCCTGTGCTGAAGTGTACACACGGTCTGCCCCTTACTGTGTACACAAACACAGATGAAATTTTGCTTTCTTCATGTAAGCAGCTGCTGAATTACAACATCTTTCCTTCTGCATCTGGGTGGGAGGCAGCTTTAGGGAGTGGTGGAGGACTCAGGACAGGAGCTGTGACTTCAGGCTTCTGGATGAATTGAATAATAAAGGGGAGTTCTGCTAAGGGAAGGGCTGGAGCTTTGTGAATACCAGGCATATAGAGTAGGAGAGCAGTTACTCATGAAGCTGATTGAGTGTGTCATTAAAGGATTAGAATCATAGAGCTCAGGGGGACAACTGATGATGATGTGGCTAGCCTGCAGCGATGAAGCAAACTCACATCTGGGAGTATTGTGTATTTGACACTCCCCAGTCCTCCTAGTGCTTTGGCTCTTTCAGAAAAGTCAACTGAACTGACCTGGTTCACATGTGAATTGTTTATATGCTAAATAACCTTGTATTTGCTTTATAGTAATTTTTTCATGGATATCGCTTCACACAGAGAAAGAGCAACGCTTAACTTTTGTTTATTGTGAACTCTGTGTATTGTTGACTGTAAAAAAATAATAAACAGAGAAAAGGTTTGTTTGGAAAAATGCAACGTAACTTGACATTTCTGTGTACACACACTGAGAGACATCCCAGGTCATGAACAAAGCACTTCTCGTCTCATAGCCTGAAACATCAGCAAAGATGGAATCATCCAGAGAAACAGCACTTTGACTGATGAGTCAGGGCTGAGTGCCCATTTTCTAATGGGATACAGGCTTTAGTGGGAGATGGCTGGAGATCTGGTGCTTTATAATTTGCTCTTTCATTACATGTCATTCTTAACATTAGGCATAGATTTCATTATCTTAACAAATTCACAGTTTGAGGTCTAAAACCTTCTCCAGGCTGTTGAGAACTCTTCACCTGTAGGGCACTGGCGTGTTTACATAAACCTCGGCTCAATCCACAGAGTACAAGTTTATAAAAAGGGAAAATGTTTGCAATTGTAATTTAAATGTGCTTTATGGAGAATTAAAGCTAATTAAGTTACAGCACTCAAGAAAAGCCAGTGAGCCAAGATCCACATGGACAGAAAGATTTCCTACATTTGCACCAGAAACCCAAGGGAGGCAATTTATACTTTCCATATTCACCGCAAATTAAAATGAGTGAGTTTCATCAAAGGCTGGGTTGGTTTTATACCACTCTGAAAATCTTCTTTTAACAAGTGTATGGTCTCAGACACAGAATGTTCATTTTAGAGTAAAGAGTAAAAACACATCATTGGGCCTAATGATCCCAGTGGCGTATCATTAAAGATGAAAGAAATAAACATCTATGAAGTTTAGTAAGAGTTATATATCTAATCAAAGTGTTCATTTTAAAGTTTAAATCAAACTCAAATCCGTCTTTGAAGAAAACATGAAAAACATGAAGTGTGATAACCATATGACTTTCTAATTTATTTCATCAATGACTCAGGAGTTGCTGAGTGATTTCTGAAGTAGCGTTGAGGAATATCACTCCCACGCTAACAGTATATAGGTGTTAATTCTTTCTGCAGTTAACAATGCCAATGTGGTACTTGTGATGTGTTGTTTACTGCATCAAATGAATGCTTTAGGCTAAACATAAAAACATTTTTGTTTAAGCATTATTACAAATGTTTCACCTACACTGCTGGAGAAGATGTTGTGAATGTGGCGAAGGTGTTATTTGAATCATAGGCGAGAGGGAGCAATCGGCGGCATTCATTATCTCTTTTCTGGAATTTGCAATTAGTGAGTTTCCGATCAATGAGCTGACAATGATTCATCTGTGTGTACAGTTCTGCTGATGAACAAGCCTCCACAGACGTAAGCCAATCAGAGTGAGGTTCCTTGGTGGCTATATCCCAAGAGGCTTGATTATATTATTCCAGTTTTTTATGTGAGGACATTTACAAGGTTTGTCGTATTTACTGAAGGATTCCGTGATAGAAAATGTATTTTTAGATCATTTAAAATGTAAAAAAAAATTACGTTTCTGAGGGTAGTCATGCAGGATTAATCGTCTTTCTGCAAATTACAGCCACGCATACCCATAATTTTTCATAATAGAATTTTCACATCAACCATCAGACAAGGGAAAATGTATTCTCAGTGATTTCTGTAACTACTGGGATTTTCATGCAAAACAGTCTTTAAAATAGAGCCAGAATGGAGAAGTAAACAAAAATAAACATCCAGTGAGCAGCAGTTGTGCAGATGGAAACACCTTGTTGATGAGAGAGGTGAACAAAGAATGGCCAGACTGGTTCAAGCTCATAAAAAGACAATAACTCAGATAACCACACTAATTGTGGTGAGCAGAAAAGCATCTCAGAAAATATAACGCATCAGAATTTAAGGCGATCAGCTAGAACAGCAGGAGACCATGCTGTGTTCCTCTTCTCTCAGAGAAGAACAAAAAGCTGAAGTGGACAGACACTCACCAAATCACAACAGTTGCAGACTAAAAATGTAGCCTGATACAGTAAATCTTGATTTCTGCTGAGGCAAAAAGAATAGTAGGATCAAATTGTGGCATGAACTGCATCAATCCATGAACCCAAGCTAACTTGTCTCAATAGTCCTGTAAGGTTTTCTTGTCAAACTTTAGACATAAGTTAATAAGAGTCGATTATTGCTTCGAATGTCATGGCCAATTTTAGTATTGTTGCTGAGCCTGCGCATCCCTTCATAGCCACAATTTACCATCTTCTAATGGCTACTTCCAGCATGATAATGCTCCATGTCACAAAGTAAAATTTATCTCAAACTGGTTTCATGAACATGGCAATGGGTTCGGGGTTCTTCAGTGGTCTTTCCAGTCAATGGATCTGAGTCCAGTAGAACATCTTTGGGTGTGGTAGAATGGGAGATATGCAGCATGATAGTGCACCAGAAAAAATATTTAGGAATTTGTGGGCTAATTTGTCAACATGCACCAGAATTTCAAAGAAATGCTTTCAACATCATGTGAAATACATGGGATGAAGGATTGAGGCTGCATTGAGAGCAAAGTGAGGCCCCACCCAGTATTTGAGTAGTGATCAAATCAATAAAGTGCTCAGTGAGAGTAGATTGCATTCATAAAGCATTACATTTTGTTGTAGTTAAACTGGAGTTCATTTGAAATGAACTCCCCTGGATTAGTGGAGTGTGATATTAATGTAGGCCTCATTTTGTCAATAGATAAAATCTTTATTCGCATAGATTGGGTGTGCGAGCAAACTGTGCAGAAAACTGTTTCTTTACTATTACCTTTCTTAAGCTTAAAGAATCACACCCACACACTCCCCAAATCTCATTCATTTCAGAGGAACTGGGATATGACACACACTTTTTGCTGTTTTATTCCCTCACAGAACCAGCACACATTTATTTCCCATTAACAGCCTCTGTACTCCCAGCATCACAGTGTACTCCTGAGTGTTACGATTTCAGTATGCACTCTGATTCATTATGCCAAAACCAGTAATGGCTGAGATTTAGTTGTTATTCCTCCTGTTGTGAACAAATCGGAAATGAATTAACCTACTGAGTCTGAATGTCAGCCCAGTGTAGCTAAAAATACAAACCGCACCCATGAGCTCCACGTGAAAGTACTGAATTTCACTGACCAAACTCTGTGTCAATTAACGATTAATGTTAAATTACTTTTCCCTGCTAATACCACAGCCTCTGGTCTGGGACCAGGACTGAATGAAACCATAAATGTGTAATTTAGAAGAAGTGTGTACCATGCACCAGTCTTAATATTCACTTTAACGCTGTCTGATTGTTCTAGATTTCAGATAACTTCCTGTAATAAAGACTTTGAGCAGAGCTGTACAGACAGCATTGCAATATACACCTATAAAAGTTTGAATCTCAAATTAAATAAGAACTACTCTGCTATGAGTCAGATGTAGAGAGCAGAGAGGTATGGTGCAAACAACAGAGGCGTAGATGGGGAAACGTTTTAAGACAATTGCAAATGATTATTCTTGGATGGTTTAGATACTCTCTGATATAGCTTTCTGATTATACAGAGGCGCTTGAAAGTTTGTATTTTCAAACAAGTCCAAAAAGCAGACAAAGGTAAACACATCAGAAAAACATATATTATACTTTGGTAATTTTTTATTCAGGAAAATGTTCCAATATTATATGTCTGTGAGATGTAAATTTATGTGAACCTCTAGTTTTAGTATTAAATTAGGTCAATTTAGATTCCATCTTATTTAAATCTATTGGATGACAATAAGGTCATTGTGTGTGCCCTATTTTATTTAAATAACAGAGATATACAGTATCAAAATCTGATATTCATTGAAAAGACATGTATGGTAGGTTGATTGGCATCTCTGGAAAATTGTCCGTCGTGTGTGATTGCGTGAGTGAATGAGAGAGTGTGTGTGCGCCCTTTGATGGGTTGGCACTCCGTCCAGGGTGTATCCTGCCTTGATGCCCGATGACGCCTGAGATAAGGCACAGGCTCCCCGTGACCCGAGGTAGTTAGGATAAAGCGGTAGAAAATGAATGAATGAAATTAATGAATGATGTGTGTTTGTGGAAGTGGATCATGGCAAAAAAAGGGGTGGGGTGGTAGACTACTAAAATCACTAGTCAGATTCTGTACAAATGGAGGAAATTTAAGCCCATTTCTACCCTCACCAGAAGTGGTCAATCAACAAGGATCAGGTGAACAACACTGCCGTCAGGTGAACACTGAACAAACTTGGAGCCACTCTCAAAAAGAACATTGCTGGCAAGGAAGTTAGCTAAAGATTATGTGGGCAAGCCAGTGGACTACTGGAAAAATAATCTGTGGAGGAATAAGAAAATGGTAGGTAAATAAAATGTTTTTGGTTTAAAATAAGAAGTGATGTTTTTGGAGAAAGGAAAACACTGAATTCCAGGATAAGAAGCTTATACCTTCTGTGATACATGGTGGTGGTAGTATCATGCTTTGGTCCTGTATTGCTGCATTTTGGCCAGGACAGCTTGTCATCATTGATGTAACAAAAAATAAATAAATAGGTCATTCACAAAGACAAAATAAAAAAGCCACAAAAGAAATAAAGAGGAACAAAGATAATATTGGAATGGCTAAGTCAGTCCTGACCTTAATCCAATAGAAATATTGAAAACCCACCAAAATGCCAGTGTTGAAGCTGTTGTGTACTGGAGAATGGGATAAAATTCTTCTATGCTGTTGTGCAAGACTAATCAAAAGTTACCAGAAACTTTACTTGCAGTTATTTCTGCACAAAGGCTCACAACAGATACTGAAAGCAAAGGTTTTTATACTTTTGCAAGTCAACGATATGTAATGTTGGATCATTTTTCTCAATAGTTAAAGGAATATTTAGAATATTAAGTATAATAAATAATAATTATATATAAGTATATTATTTTTTGGCTCATTTGTTTGATTGTGTTTATTTGTTTACTTTTAGGCCCTGCGTGAAAGTGTGATGTTTTGGGTCACATTTTTGTAGAAATATATACATTTCTGAAAGGTTCAAGCGACATTGTACAGTATATGTATCAAACAGCATTGTTTTTTCAGAGTAATTCTACTATAACAATGTTCATAAACTTTCAAGCAAGACATTACACCACATCATTAAAGATTATAAATGATATCAAACAAATGCCTCCCTTGCTTTCTTTAATCACACTCTATTGCTCACCAGCTACTATGGTGAGAACCAAGATGATGAATTTTCCCATTTATGTTGTACTATTCATCTTAGAAGACATAGGTTTGGGCATGGAGATGTCTAGGAGACAGAATGTGAAGTGTTGGAGGCTTTACTACAAGAGAAGACAGCAATAGGTACAGTAAATAAGGTCAGATGTAATTTCTCCATACTAGCATGTTATTGTAATACATTTCAGGGGAAATAAACGTCTCCCTTAACTAAATAATTAGGTATATTAATATAACCACTTCTGCTACTGCCTGGCATGCATGAACACATCATGCGTATCAATTTATTTGTATAGATCACGTGGTGATTTATCTATATTTAACATATTCCCTCATCCTTCTGAAATGAATTCCTGGCTATGCCATTGGCTAGCATCCCTAGCTCTTTCTTTCTCAATCTTGTAGCAGTATTGCCTTATAGTCTGGGATACTATTATTTAAACTTCCTGTGTAAATTGCACACCAATGTTGGGTTGAACGGCTATGAACCTCACCGGGGTTGTTGTAATTTAGCTTGGTGACCATACAAGTGACAGCTCAATCTAAAGCTCAAATCAGACAGCCTGCCTTGATATCTGATGAAGACGAGATGGAATCCACATTCTGGTCCCAGGCATGTCTGAGTCACAGTTCTGGAGAAAGCAAGCACTCAAACACAGATGCCCCATAAAAGAACAAAATATAGTGCAAATTCATGTTTTTGTTAAGGCGAAGGAATGTATTAACAGAGATTTATCTCCAAGTTTTTCTAAATTCATCACTGAAGGCGAGGCATAATGATAGTTAATGTTTTAAATGGTGCTCATTAACACAGCAGAACACATTCAGCAGTCGAATTCCAAACAGAAATGCTGACTTTAACTGTTGACTCAAAAAGAAAGTGCTTGAGTAGTTGCTCTCCATTTATCACAATAAATATGAAAGATTAAAAAAAAAGAAAAAGAAAAAAAAAACAGATTTATTAACGGTAACACTCAATTAGGAATTACAGGATGGCAAATGATTTACTGTTATTTGTGTTAGGTTCAGCTCAATCTGGATCTTGGATAATGATGTGATGAGTGTATTTGACTGCTGTATATTATTTATAAATCAAATGCTCTACTCTAAAGTAGAGAAGGCTAAAGGAGTCAGCAACCATGTCATTTTCATTGTCTATGCACATTTATGTCTGCATGCCAGAATAAAGACCTACGCAGTGTGTTATATAGTCTGGTGCTCCAGCTTGGCATCCTGTTTAGCATAAACAAGTTTCATAATAATAATAATAATAATAATAAAAAAAAACACCTTCATTTTTTTTGGAAACTTAATTTACCCTGGAAGGAGAAGGTGTAAAATGTGAACTATATTTAAGACAACAGCATAATAATTAAATCTCTAAATTCAATATTCAAGGCTTATTTGGTCCTTTGTGTAGGCATCAATAAAAATCCAATGTTTTATTCCATCTTGTTACTATTCCTCTTTTCCCTCATTCTTGACTGTGCTGGCTTCCCAGCTTCGCATCCTCTGTGGCAGCTTTAATTTAATTAAGAAATGGTTTAATTACTCAGAGGAACAGGCACGATGAAAGGTGATACGAGAAACAGAGGGTTAAGGTAAATTTCCAGTAGCCTAAGTGGGACAGCAACCTGAATAGACCCAGGTATAGAGACCATTTTCACAAGTAAGAGGAATTTTAAACAGACTTCTACACACGAGACTTTCTGCATATAGTGTGACCAATAACGTGCTACTTTTGAATCAGTAGAACTGATGGTGCATTCAGTGCATATCTGAAGATCTCAGTTATTGGTTAACTGGATAACAGGGATTCTAATCATACCTTATGTGAATGTTTACCTAAAATCTTAGGTCAGTGAGATTTGCTGGATAGCAGTAAAATCTTTACAAAGGCTTGGTCAAGCATTCTAACCGTACTTAAATGATTTTTACCAATGGTTGAACTTACTATTTAACCTAGACTTTACTGTACCTTTTGTTCATGGTCAAAGGTGATCCATCAAACTTATTTCACATGCTAACATGTTAACTTGAAAATAACGCCAGCCTGTGAGGGCTATGCTATCAACACTACTCTATTAACATTTTTTGTGTTTAAAGCCTTTTGTCTGTAATGAATGAACCTGTTGAGTGGATGTACACGGCACCACGAGGATGGTAACTAAGGCACAGTGGGGTGTGTGATGAGAACAAGCTGTGCCATGGAGTCAATACAGCGATTAATGGAGCTAATTTTCCCCGTAGTTAAAAATCATTTCAGCAACTTCACTCCCCTGTGCTTCTTTATGGATGAAACCTGCTGCACATGAAACATGTTTATACAGATGTACAGAGAATTGAGATTTATGTTTATCTGCAATAGACAACGAGGAAGCAACATTTAAGAGAAATCTGGGACCGAGAGCAGTTTCCCAAGCCTGTGAGGTAAAATGAGACAAAATCACAACTAAAATGTGGGGATGACAAATGATATAGAGGTGGAAATAAAACGCACAGTGTGCAAAGATATACAAAAATATCATGACTCATGAAAGTATGTTCAATTGTCTTTATTGATCAGTGAAATGAATGATGAAATGATATAGCACAAAAAACATGGCAGGGTGATGCCAGAATGAAACCAAAATATATAAGAAGAAAGTAGAAAAAGCTTTGGTATCTAGCTGTTCCTCTTAATGTTTAAATCTGGTGTGTAACTGGTACGTAATGAGTATGAATGTATAATAGTACAGGTTTAGGTAAAGTCATGAGAATGAACATGAACTGAGAATATTAAGACAAGAATTGCAGAAGCAACAGGATGGTCTGCAAACCTGAAGTGCACAAAACATGGACATGAACTGCACGCTGATACAGAACACCGCGTATATCTGCATCATTAAACATGAATTAGTGTGCAAACTGATAATAAAGCTGCTTCAAAACAAAACTTTCCTTAAGGATTTCAATATTAAATCTGGTAACTGATTCATCAATACACCAACATACAAATATGGATATTATTGTTAAAATAAAGTGGATTAATTCCTGCTTAGGTCACAGTCACACAAATGTAAATCCGCACTGAATTAAAAAATAGAATAGCACCACAAGATTACGTTGCCAGTGTAGGTCAAATTAGCACCAATTCTCATCTTCCCTAACAAAGCAGGAACAGGGGGTTTCCCACGTCTACAAGCTTAGTAACAGCACTGGTTAGGTGTGAGGCGAAAACAGTAACATGCCAAAGGCCCAGGTTTGAGTGTCCATTTACAGTTATTTTTTTGTACAGCTCCTGAAAGGTTTCAACTTTTTCAACTGCAGATTCAAATTGGACCTAAACTTGTCAGAATAAACTAAAATGAGCTCTCTGTGTGAAGCAGCTAGTCTGTTCATGTTAATCATTTATTATTCTAATTCTATCTAAATCTATTCTAATAAACATGTCAGTTTTCTCTAAACCTTTAGGAAATATGGAGCTTCATACACACAGCTTCATGCATACACACATGCACAACAACAGCAACAGTTGGGTAAGAATAAAGAATAAAAATAAGATCGTAGCAAGGCAGTTAAAGAAAGACGGTTTGTATTTTGCTTTAGGCGTTTAAAAAAGTGCATATGTATGAGCAAAAAGCATAAAGCCATTTGTGTTATACTAATCAATTTATTTTTCTGTCAGGACTCTTCCCTCGTCCCATTTGGAATCTTACATATAGTTGTCTCATTTGTTTTAAAACAAATATAAAAGAAAACATCAGCATGATACAGACCCAGATTCAAACTATGCTTGCCAAAGAGCAACAACATGTTTGTCAGTTTCTGTCAGTTAGAATGAATTAGTAACAAATCAAGATATTTCTTATGACCAGTATCAGCCAAAAATAAGAATTCCTGATGACTGCTCAGCTCTTTTGAGTACCACTTGTACCTTGAGGTTGAGACCATTCGTATTTTTTCTTCTTTACTGTACCAAGAATATAAGAAAACAAATAAAAAGACAATTGCAAGCAAGGTACTGTATATTTAGGAGTTTCAGAACAAGTCCTTCCAATGCAATAGGCTGAGTTCAAGTTGCATGCCGCGAGGCGCATTAACAGTTCTGGTTCCATCCAAATCGATTTTTTTTTAACCTACCATGACCGTATGATTTATTTATTTTCTTTCATCCTCTGTAGTCAGGCAGAGGAGACAAACGCGGACGTTAATGCTCGTATGCACAAGCAGTGTCCTGAGATGCTCTTGTCCATGTGCAGTGTGTGCCAAGGCTTTGGGATATCAACACCACCCACTCTAACAAGGCAGTCCAGAAGAGCTGACACACTCTCTGCTGACTGCGAGTTCTTTTCAGAGAGGAGCACCAGCACTCCCGGCTCTGTTGCAGGGCAGGTAAACAGGAACAAACTAGTTATTCTCCGAAGCGCTATCTGACTGATATACTGACAAGAGCACATCAGAGAGTAGCAGTAATACATTTTCTGATGTAATGACTAGAATCTTTCCCTTTTCTCCCACTGACATATTTCACTTTAAGTGCACACTACTGCTTGCTCCTGATCCAGTGACTTGGCAAAACCGTGCAGTGGCAAAACTGGTTAACAAAAAGAAGGACAAAGGTAGCAATGCAACAGACACCAACCACTGGCTTGCTGACAAAGCAAAGCTCAAAAAAAGACCAAACAAGAAAAACATGATCTACAATTAAGGCTGTTAAAAATATTGCAGAATATTTTGGCCCCTGTTTTTTGAGACAGACTGCCAGAACAGTCATGAGTTACCTACTTCTTATCGCTTTAAGTTTAGGAGCAGGGAGGAAAAAGAAAAGAAAGCATTAACAAAATAACAATAATAATAATATAAAAATCCTTTTTGGAGAGAAAACTTTATTTGGTTTGGACTCTCTTTTGCAGGAGTGCTTAAAGGGAATTACTGTAAATATATCTGGTTCAAAGTATATGAATCAAAGCCAAACCAAAAAAAAACTAAAAAATAAAATGAAAAGGTAAACGCTTAAGATGAATTTGTGAATTCAAGTAACTTATGATTTTTTCTATTCTTTTTTCTCTCAATCACACGTGCAGTTGCGAGTAAAACCTGGGCTATAGCAATCAGCTTTTTCCCCCACTTAAAACAGTTAAGACCTGATTTGACGCAGGACGTCGCAATGCACCACGGGAGTCTGATCTGAAACCCTCCCTAGTCTTAAAGCAGGTGCGCTGAGCTGTAGGGAAAGGAAATGAGAGTAAGGATGATGCACCCTTCCTCTCTTGGAGGGGGGGTAGATTTAGGCAAAGGCCCTCTCTGCTCCTCAGAGAAATGGAGCGAGACGGAGGGAGATCAAGTCAGAGCCGTACGCAGGTTTAAGGTGGGCTGTACCACCACGGCATCTGCCAGGGGGGAATGGGAGTAAAGGGGCTGGCCTTGGCAGGGCTCTGTCTCACACCCACTCCTGCATGGAGCGCTTGCAGTACAGTATGTGGCGTGGTGTGCCCTTTTTCTTGAACTGAAAGATGGTGTAGAGCAGCACCAGCAGGCACAGTGCCAGGATGCAGGGGATGACAATGGCGATGGCTTTCACTGTGCTGGCCTCGTTGTCCAACTTGATGACGATGTCTACATCCTCGGTGGGGAAGTGTTCAGGGTCAATGGGCATCAGATCACAGCCCATGAAGTCCTTGAGGATGGAGCGAGGGTAGCCGGGCTCCACCCGCAGCCTCTGATTGTTGAACTTCCAGTACTCTTTATCTTTGTAGAAGTATGTGAAACCTGCAAAACATTCACAGACATTATTTCACGTCAGGATAAAGTCTATCCTTGATGGATGACTTACTAATAATAGCAATATGATCTGTATTTCGTTCTGAGCCACACAAATGTGATAAGATTTTAGTTTGTCCTCTGGATAACTTTAGCCTACTAGCCTATATTCCTCTAACCATTGTGCGTGAAGAAGCAAGAGTGCTTCTAAAGGTCCCTGGTGAATAAAGTAAACGTTAGCTTATGACATCCTCAGCAGGACAATCTGGCTGTACTCGTCCTTTTTCTCCACATGCATTATTCATCTAAGTTCCCTAAGAAAAGGGAGGAAAACAGTGGCAGAGCCAAAAAAAACTGGAGCCACCGGAGTCCTGCTGATTGAGGGGACAGTGGAGTGTGTGAGGCAGGTGGAAATCACTGTGGCAGTGAAGTGAGGTGGGAGAGAGCTGAGTCCCTAAAATATT
Organism: Tachysurus fulvidraco; assembly: GCF_022655615.1. Taxonomy (NCBI): domain Eukaryota; kingdom Metazoa; phylum Chordata; class Actinopteri; order Siluriformes; family Bagridae; genus Tachysurus; species Tachysurus fulvidraco. The sequence continues at coordinate 17,429,649 of NC_062520.1, read as the reverse complement.
CAACCTGGGATATCAAACTGGCTCAGTTCAACCCGAGGCAGAGCACAGGAGGGAACAACCATGGAAGAGTATTCAAAACTTTAACTTCCCAGAAAGTATCCAGTTTTCTTGGCGGTGAAACGTTTGAGTGTGTGTTAGTTTGACTACAGAGAAGACGTTTCTTCAAAACATTACGCATTTCTATACTCCGTTACCTGCCTGAATAGGAGTGTTTTTAAAGTATATGTTTTACACAAGAACGCTGGTGCTCATGCTGCAGATTAAGAGTAACCATTTTGACAGGACTGTGAAGTGTGTTTAATTTGAAATGTGAGTCAGGGATCGAAGGGCATGAGAGAAAACCACTGCAGAACACTGAATGCTCATAATGCTAGTGAGAATAGTTGCTATTACCACCTAAGCCTTTGCTGGGTGGCAATAATGGTTGAAAATGAGGGTAAATTTTCTGTTCCCTGAGGCATCCAGGTGATATGCAGGGCCAATAGTTGAATGAAAGCCAGTGACTGCATTGAGTGTGCTCAAGCAAATGATTTCCCTGGAATATAGATTCACCCTTCATGCTTTGATGAATGCTGGAGCTATTGTGCAGATCTGGCAGGCAAAGATGAGGACAGATGGCATGCATGTGGCTCTCAAACTGTACACCTCTAGCAATAAGCTCGGCCAATGAGACTTACAACGCCCACTCTCGTCAGCCAATAAGAAGAAGTAAAAAAAGGAGAACAAAAATTCTCTCCTGTGGTTCCTTTAAGCTGTGCAGTTGGAAAGAATGAAAGCAGGACAGCAAAGACTAGGCTCGACACTGTGCTGAACACCAGCGAAAAGCTAAAAGAGACACTATAGTAGGTTGTTGGCTAAATATATTTAGCAGCAATTAGTGAAGTGAACAGTCTGTACCATTAGATTTGTCCACAAAGGCACCCTGAGGAGAATCTGGAACACCTTTCCACACCGCAATGGACTTTGGGTATCCAGGATCCATAGTCCGCATATCCTCGTTGTATCTCCAATATCTGCATGGAAACAATTAGTGCACAGAAATGTGGTCATACTCAAACCACACACACACACACGCGCGCGCGCACACACGCATTCAAACAGCAGATCTGTAGATTAAGATATCAGAAACACAAACACATACAGACCTGTCTCCTTTGAAGAAATAGGTCTTGGCTACATCTTCCCACCAGACGGCAGTCTCAATACTCTGAGCTGGCATGCCGTTCCCAAACATGGAGATGTCCTTTGGGTAGCCAGGCTGGAGTATAGTGTCCTTGAACACCCAGAACTGCTTTCCTACACAAGTAAAAAGCGCAATTAAATACTATTATGTACGACTGCTACTGTAGTACTGTACGTGGAACTGGGGAGAAAGTTTGTTAGCCAAATGAAAACGCTGCAGTTCAACACTTACCACAGCAAATACCCTTTAAACACTGGATGTCAATTACCAGCTCTTTCTTGATTTACAGTTTTACAGACCCTCTGAAAAATTCCGTCCTTGTGCACATATATTGTTTTCAAATCAATGATCAGTGTAATGGTTTATTTTGTAGGTCCTGTCATTATAGTAATTCATTTTTTTTAGGGTCAGCAAACCAGTGAAGCACAACACTGGCAAACTGCTGACACCCTGCTTGGCACGAGCACTACTGATATGAAATTACTTTTATCTCTGTTATGTTATGATAAACATTTCTTTCTCTTCAATAGCCATTTCATTTCACACCTCAGGCTGGATTGTTTACTTTTAATTACAACGAATTTTGCCTTGCCCGGCTCGTTTTATGGCCCCCTCCAGTTCATACTCATTAAAACATGCACTTTTAAATATCAGGGGTTCTGAAAAAGGCTGCAGAGGAAGTTATTTCTTACTGTAAGAGTTACTAACATTTCTTTAGAAAGAAGGGCTTTTTGTGGCCCACTAGTGACCATACAGCATGAAAAGGTATCAGTGCTTTTGTCACACTAAGTCACACAGGGTCTATACCATTACAGGAAACAGGAAATGCCTATCATTTCACCTGAGGGCTTTCTCAAGCTCCTCATGGCAGGGTCAGCATTGCCAAAAAGCCCTGGAAGCCAGACACAAGCCAGACGGAGGTTTGGGGGCCTCTCAAGCTGTATGTGTGTGTGTGTGTGTGTGTGTGTGTGTATACACATGTTTGTAAAAATATAAGGAAGAGTAGGCCTTGTTCTTTTTTCATTGAGATGATACCATGGATTAAGATTTATCCACTTTCCCAAATTCAGAGCGAGGTTTTTCTAGATTTGACACATTAATGACAAAAAACATTAAACCAAAGAACTGTGCTAGTCTAAATGACCAGCTTTAGTAACTATAAAAGGCAGGATGCAGTCATGCTAAATGGTTGGATTATGGTGCAGAAGTAAAGGGAAGTCAGGTTGGAAAACTCAGCGAGGGCAGAATGAGACGTTTGGGGAAAACACCATAATTTGGTTTCTCCCATCAACTGTCGATCCTCTTGTTTACGATTAATTCAACAATTCAATATGCAAAGCTTCTTTCCAGTCCTTTCAGAACAATGAAAGAACAATGTACACAAATTATGCGTTCCTTATGCCAAGAAATATACATAAAAACTTTGTTGCCAGTCTTGAAAATGTACCCAATGGGATGAATAACATTTTATAAATTACAGCAAGAATAATTTCAGAACAAAAATGCATGTTAGAAGCCCTGCTACAACATACGTTAGTAACAAAGTCACTGAAATTAACGTCCACTCTGCCTGGATAAAAAGAAAAATCCTCTTAAGAAGCAAACTGTACAAAAGATAAGAGATATAAATCTGACTGCTCATAACACTTTAGGAGAAGGTTTAAGACATATTTTAGCCAGCTGTTATACAAGTGGAAATACAAGACATCTGACATCCAGAACCCTTTCCAATACATTACATTGGCTGTGTGTTATGATACTGTGGTATCTGACAGATACCAAAGCTGGTGCAATTTGCTACAAATGACTGTAACAGTGACTGCTGTATTCAACAGTCTAAACATGGAGCTTTCTTTAAAACATCAAATAATAAGAGACTTCTGTAGTGAATGCCTGAGGTAAAATCTCATCAGGATACACTCCAGATAAGTTGCATGAAACAGGCAGATGGTATTATCTTTTCCTGAACTCAACATCTAAACAGCACAAGAAATGGAGTACGGATGTATGGACATTTATGGATGACAGATGTTGGATGATGGCCATTTGTGTATGAATCATGCGTGCTGCTGTGTGTATATATAAAAAACAAACAAACAAATAAATAAATAAAAATGACAGGCTAGATGACAGGATGTCAGAGACTTCTACTCACAAGATGAAAGGAGCTCATTAAGAGAAACTCATCAGCAGTAATGGGAAATTGTAAACCAATTGGGATCATTCTGCCTGGATCTGCTCCCCCGCCACCAGTTTGTGATGTGGGAGCTACTTCTAGCCTGTGACTAGCTGCAGACTGCATTCAAACAGAGCATGTGGGTAGAAAAGAAATATTACAATAGATGACAAAGCAAACAAAAATGATTCTATAAGCCTGTGACCAGGGACCATTAGTTTGTTTCTCAAGTATCTGAAGTAAGAAGGAAAAAAAAAAAGCTTGCTTTATCTCGACTCATATTCCCGACAGATCTTGTAATTTTCTTCCTCCCCATCTCTCTCTCTCTCTCTCTCTCTCTCTCTCTCTCTCTCTCTCTCTCTCTCTCTCTCTCTCTCATTATTTAGAGTTCTATATACTCACATGTGTTATTTGCTAAACCAGACTGATGTGTTTCTTTATTGAAATACACAAGAAATATTCACCTGTGAAATGTTTTTAAAACAGATCAAGGACAAATACAGTGATTTTGTACAGATTAAAGACTTGCAGTCTCAGGAAGGCGAATGAAAGATATGCAGAGTTGTTTGTGGAATGAAATTGTTTACACGTACACTCATGCTATACGACAGCTTTTACCATCATGGATTAAGAGTCAAATTGCTTTGGTTACAGTCATTCAAATGCTCTAAAGATAAGGCTCTTCGCTTTAATTCCTTTCCTGTAAGGCACTGTACTTCCAGCAGCTCTTGTTCCAAGGGAAATGAGGTTACAGCTCATCATAACGCTACTCTTTCCACTACTGCTAGCCTGATTACTGCTTTCAAGCCAAGCCCAAACACCATATAATTATGTGCTCTTTGGATGTCTGGCTTCTGTTCTTACCTTTGAAAAAGACGAACTTGCCCTCGCTGTTCTCATAGACGGCGTCTATCTTGGCCGGCAGACCTCTCCAGAACACGTTGATGAGCATGGGATAGCCTGGCATTACGGTATTGTCTCTGACCCTCCAAAACCAATGATCCTAAAAGAGATAGATGACAACACAGTCAAACAAACTGTCAAGAGAAAAGAAGTCAATGCAGCTCAACAGAAACACAGCCAATCAGGATGTCTGACACTCATTAAAGGCATTCTGCAGAACTAGGGAATACATGAAACATCAACAGTGCTGTTTTTTTTGAGACCCCAGACCAGCTCATTAACACTCCAGACTGCTGTGCAGAGCCTGGGATGTGTACATTCTCTCAGTGCTCCCCTCCCGGTGGAGTTTCATCTAGTCTGACCTCATTAGAGCACAGCTGCTCTCTTAAAGTATTGAGACCACGTGACACTTATCAGGGAGGCTGTCACTTAACACCCATCACTCCTGATAAACACATCGAAATGTGAGACCTAGACGAGATGAAATGAGAGCAACCAATGGCTTTTTTTTTTTTTTTTTGGGAACTTAAGACTCGGTCATGTCTCTTTTGAGGAGTTATAAGATGTGACAGCTTTGAGATGATGATATCAATGCACAATGGTATGCTTCGTTGGACGACTTCTTGTCCTACAGTAGCAACGTGAGCCAAGTGGATGCCAAACATGAAATATGTGAAGCCTCGACGTATAGTTTACTTTCCATCAAATCTTAATGGAGCTGGAGCTGAGCTGCGGGTTAATTTCTCTGCCGTTTGTATTAAACATAACTGACAGAAAGGTCGGTGCTTATAAATAACCCAAAATACACTTTGTATCATATTAACACACATACTAAGATCACTTGGGAATTGCTCATCACTTAGAATGCAATAAATTGTTTCCTTAACCTGAATTTCTGCTCAACAGACTCCAAATTGCACAAACAGACACGTGGGAGTTTGTTATTAGGTAAGATTTATTACCTCTTCATGTTCGTTTCTCTTCTACAATTTCCAAAAAAATGATGAATGAACAAAAAGAAGTTTTGACTTGATCCTGCAACACTGACTGAAAAGCTTCTTTAAAGGTGTGCTTTGTCATCAAGGATTTCAGTAACTTTAAGATATGAGGTGTGAGCCAAGACTCACAGGAAGGGCAATAAGCTGGAGAAGCCATTACAGCTCAGATATATGCTGCACCCTCAGGCTCACTTCTGGCGGCTGCAGCATCGGAATACAGTCTACACAGCAGTACAGCTCACTTCCAGCCTTAGTCCAAATAAAATCTGAAATCTGTTCGTATGAACTGATTAAAATGCCTTAAAACTCTAGGAAGAAGAGGAGAAAGATAGATAGAGAGATAGAGAGAGAGAGAAGGAGAGAGACTTTTCATGCAGCAGCAACTCCACACCCATCACTGAACTCTTAACTCTTTTACTTGCACACACAATCTACACAATGCTCTCCAGTGATCTGTGTCCTCTAGTGGAGCTGTTGGAGAGTAAACCCCTCCTAGCCCCCAGTGTGCCTCAAAAGCACTGATTAATTTCAGTTGTTCAGCACTTTCTTTCGTATGACACGCCGGTGTAAGTGAAAACAGATCAAACTGTGAAATCAGAACCGTTTTCTTTCTTTCCTGTCTGTAAAAAGAAAATGTAGTGCCTCCCTTCCTCCTTACCTCGAAGTACTGAGCCAGGCCATGATGAGAACAAATTCAACTGGTACTCAGTAATCAGGCACAGGCAGTAACAACACTAACCTTTTCACAAAGGCAGCCTTTCCTGGACACACAATACAAATCATTTCATTATTCCTTTGTTTAGACACCCTGGCAGTGATTCCCCAGCCAGTGGCTTTATAATCGGTCCCACAAATACAGAGGATCTGAGAACCGGTGCCAGTCTGTCCACCACAATACACTGGGTTGTAGTTTATGTGTGAGGACATAAGGGTAGGGTTTGAGACACAGAGACAGACACAAAGAGAAGGAGAGACTGAAACACAACAAAGATCCAGACACACTTCGGAGTGTTTGCTTCAGTGCCGTTATTCTCTGTTTATAAACATTAATTTGATGCATTCATGCTGATTGCAGATTAAATCTAACTCTATGTTTAATATAGCAAGAAAGCATCTACTTGTGTTTCTTCTTATTTGTCCATTGTTTATGTATAATGTCCTCTACTAGTGTCTCTTATGGGTGTGTGCTGATGTATGTGCTGAAGCTAAAGAGTTGTTTGATTGTTTAACTGCTTGTTTAATTGATATAATACATACCAGGCCTTATGGTTTATTAGCTAGTCTCTGCCTAGTATTTTACACAATTTGAACAATCCGATCTCACCTTCAGTCACAGCCTGCAACCTTAGAGTAACCACAGACAAATCAACTGTCCTTTTCCTCACGTTACTAATGTGACACGCTCATGTTGGTTTCTTCTCTATAACAACAGGAGTTGGCCATTTTTGTCCACACAGGCTGCTCAGGTACTTGTTTAGTCTCCTGTCTTTTCAAGACTGGACTAATGCAACTCACTGCTGTCAGATCTACCTGTGAACACAATTTGTCCTCTGCAACTGATCCAAAATGCAGCTGCACGACTTGTTTTCACCCTGCTTAAGTACCAGCCAACTGCTGCGCTCCCTATACTGGCTTCTGGTAGCTGCACGCATCAGATTCAAAACACTGATTCTGGCCTACAAAGCCAAAAATGGACCAGCTTGCTCTTAGCTTAAAGCCCTGATCACTTCTCTCGCTGCACCTCTCACCCTCGGAGCTACCAGTACTGCTCTATTGGTCCCACCATCTCTCAGGGTAAGAGGTAGCTATACAGCAAGACTCTTTTCTGTTCTGGCACTGAGGTGGTATAATAAACTTCCCCCAGATGTCAGAGTCACTGGGATGAAGACCTACCTCTTCCTGAAATACTTAAACTAGCACTTATTTTCCCTGTTTGTCTTATGTGTATATTTAAAATCAAACAAACAAACAAAATAAAAACCCTGAAGCGAGTTTTAGGTTGATGGTATGCCAAGTCTGTAACCTAGTGAACCAGTGTTATTCATCAATGGAGACTTTTGTACATTTTTGAATGTTGCTCTGAATAAGCGTGTCTGCCAAAGGACAAATGTAAATGTAGATGAAAGTACAGCTCCATGTCACAAACATGAAACAGAACATGAATAGTTGCAAGCTTTGTTTGCTTGCTAGATTAGATGCAGGAAAAGGCAACAGAGGCACCTTAACAAAAACAAAGGGTAGTTAGTCCAGGAGAAGCCCTGTCAGGCCTGCAGAAGTGTGCCTGCTAGCCAAGCTTAATCTCTTACCATTGTAAGATGCAACCTGAAGGGATGAAGAGCAGACATGAAAGACCTGGGCGGTGTGTGGTACCAACAAGGGCTGAGAGCGAGCCTACGTGCAGAGATAAGCCTCGCTTATCCAACAGCATAAGAAAGAAAAGACAGGTGGGCTCTCAGCATTGGAGTGCGCAAGAGATGGTCCTTCAGCACACGCCTGAGCTACAGTACATCAAACAGCATACGGCTAGTACAATATCACACTTACACACTTCAAATACACACTTCCAAGCAAGGGCCAAGAGGAGGGAACTATCGGGAAGAACTGTCTAAAGAAAATACTGGAAACATCCTCGAAGAAGCCTGGCTACACCGATGTAAACAGGTTCTGTTTGATTCTAGACATAACAATACAACAACACTGTACAGAGGGAATAAAGGAAGTGCACATGAAATGGTTTGTGCGATTGAAGAGATGCTTGTGGATCAATTGCCACTGATTTTACTCAGCCAGCATGCACCACCCAAAAGCAAAGAATGAAGCAACTTTCGATGTCCGTCTAAATCAGGCATTTTGGGAGACGAGGTCTGCAAGCACCGAAAGCAAGAAGCAGAATTTAAGTGCGTGGGTGTGTAGCTCATGAAGAAGTAGCTTTGTGCATGCTAATCACATAAGCCAGATGTATGCCTGTAGGATCTCTTTCTCTTGGCTGATCATGAGGATCATATATCTGCAACTTGCTGACATAGAATTTAAAAAGAGAAAACAATATGGGGAGCGTTTTGACACGGATAGACTCGAGCGCAGTTGAACACCATGTGGATGCGGCATTTGCCAAAAGTGCTTTGGCCTTAAGTTTTATTGCTTGTGCATCCTAAACTGAAATGAAGAACTAGCTTAATTTAGTCCATGTGCCACAACTTTACTAAAACATGAACCAATGAATAGTCCTGCGTTAATCATGTTTTATTAGAGATTCCAAAATGTAAAGAATAAGCATTTCATTAGAACGACTGGGTTTGAAATACAGAGTATGGATACAGATTGTGCTTGTGGTGACAAATTTAGATATTTAAAAAGGCCACAGTTAAAACTCCTTCACTGTTCAGCACAGAGGAACAGAGTCAACAGAGAGCTACAAGGCTTTCAATACTTCTCCATCACTTCTGAAGAGAGCCTCAAGAGGAAGGGCTCTCATCTTTAATTAATGTCCCACATCTTTGGTTCATAGTGAATCAATTAATTTCATTCTGTGAGAGGAGGAAGAGAGACTTGATTTTTTTTTTTTTTTTATCTTATAGTGTGGAGTAGAAGCTGTGGCTGTAAAGCCCTGTAAAGTATGTGCCTCTTTCTCCCTCCCACTTTGGACTTCAGCGTCACTTGGTATATACTGTATATGTGTTATTGAAACACCAGCGATGGGGGGTGATTGATTCTTAAGTTTGATGAGATAGTGACAGCAGATCTCGGTCTTTCCTGCTGCTCAGCAAATGAGGCTAATATAATCCTTCACACTCTGGCTTGCTGGGTCTGTACTTCTGAAGTCCAGCTTAATGAGATAGGTCAATTACCACCACCACTGGCCCTTTACACAAGCCACATCACTTCCAGTAAAAAAAAAACAAAAAAACATGTTTAAGCAAATGGTTCTGTAGAAAACGTATATAACCAACCATGTGGCAGAGTTCAGTATCATACACAATTATATAACCATGTAGAACTACACAGAACAAGCATTCAGGTGATGATGAAGCTTGAATAATGAATTTAGGTAAGGAACATTAAGCAAACAGAATAATGTATTAAACGCCTACATTTCAAGTGCCTTGATAAAATACCTTACATTTTAGATTAACCCTGCAAGTAGATTAAACTGACACACTTATAATTGAAGATGATTAAAAAACACTGCAGCTTGACAGAACTGAGATTTTGTGAGAACCTGCTCTAACAGCAAAAATGATACACCAATAAAATCTACAATCAGTCGATTTCTCGTTGTGGCCCGTGTCCGACACCAAAAACCTAGCTGAAGTGGTTTTAGCTCTGGGCTGTAAAAATGAAAAGACTATCTTCCTCTTCATAAGCAGTTACAATTCCTGGCTTTCTCTTCCAGGCATCTTGAAATTTCATGATGCGCATCAGCTTAGGGGCTGCAGGCAGGAAAAAACTCACGTTTCAAGATATAAATGTGCACTGATATGCAGACCAGCTTCGTTGCCTGCACTTTAATTATTCACTGAAACACACCAGAACAGCTTCCACAGCAACAAGTGCAACAAAAATCTAAAGTCTTTTATTCCTTATTTTCACCCATAAATGAATACAAAGTGTCCAGTGTTTCAGTGAAACTTCATCCATAAATTAATAAGAGATTGAGGCACTGCTCCAATTACAAGTTTTGTAAGAAATAACCAGCAAAACTACAATTTGTAAGTGAAAATAAACTGTTTATCGGCGTGGTTTCAGTCTTGACTTGCTGCTGCCTTAATATTTCCGATTATTTATAACCCTTGAAAGAATACAGATGATGAAGAAAACAGGATATATTTCTGTGTCTTTAAGGGGGGTTTATGGCTTGCTAGGGTACCATTTTGTGACTCACAGTTCAGGAAACATTAGAATGGCTCCAGGGCTCACGCGCTCATCAGCAGTTTGTTTGGAGGACAAAGATGATGCAGAGTCTTCCTCATACATATTTAGGGCTGGGCGATATGGCTGAAAATGGTATCACGATATCAGTGTTTCATATCGGTCGATATCGATAATTATTGATATTTTTTTATGACCCATTTAAAATATGGAACAGGAGAAAAATATATTACATTTAAACATTTTTATTTTAAACTTAACGTTCCTCTGATCATAATCCCCTCGGTTATTAAGACAGAAATGTCAACAACCAAGGAAAACTCAAATAATTAAAATGTAAACATAAGTCTAAAGTCACAATGAACAATTAAGAGTTATCTCTTAACATTTAAGGTGCAAAATGAAATAAAATGTAAGAAATTCTTAATAAAATGTAATAAAATAGTGCAAAGTGTTAAATATAAACACAGAGAAACCTGAGAATTTAGTGCAAGTTTAGTGCTGGGAAGTTCACTAGCTGTTCACCTTCTGGTGAATAAAGTGTTTTAAAATATGTGCAGTGTTTGTAAACATAAATAAAACTGAGGTAGACTGAGATACATCTGTAATATAAAAAAAAACATACCTGATACAGTACAGTAACATTGTTTGAAATATAAAACCTGCAGAAATATGAAAAAGAAACTCCTCAAGTTATTCTTACTCTAATCATACTTGAACGTGAACTATTCACTTTTTTATTGCACTCATTTTCTGCTTATCAGTTGCCGGTTACTGAAGAGAAATCCAGCAGACCAGGGTTAGGTTACCAGAGAGTGAGTGCCTTTGTTACTGCAACCAAACGCTTCGCAACCTCTGTTTTCTTCCGACAAAGATTTATTGATATCGATCACGTGTCTATCGCAATACATATCGTTATCATTTTATCACCCAGCCCTATACATATTGTTCATCAGAATCAGATTTATTGGCCAAGTGTGTTGACACACACAAGGAATTTGGTTCCAGCAGTTGAACAGAGTTCTGCTGATTCAAGGTAGATATAATAAATGACAGCCAAAGCCTAAAGAGCTGAGTAGCTTGCAGCTATACAGACCCTAAAGAAAGTAGTAGATTTGTTGGGTCAGGGAAAAGACACTCCTTTCACGTATTGTTGACATTTAATTCACCAGGAGGAAACCAAACACATGGAACACATGTGAAGCACAGTGCTCTCACACATGGTGCTGTAACATTACCTGATCTGTGCTGTTTTCAACAGGAGTATAACTGTGTATTCTGAGAAGTAGGACACTGTATAGCATTCAGTTAGAGCTAGTGGTGTTTATAATGTAGGAAAAGAAAAGGGCCTTCATACAGGAAGACCTTGAGTGGAACTGCTGCCCCATACAGTAATGACAAGGTTAAATGACCTGACAGTTGAATCTCGAAAGACAGACTCCTTATTATAGGCTGTAGAACTTAACCAAAATTTGCCACGTATGAAATCCAAGTAATGTCTATTAAAGTACCTTAAACACAAACATCTCCCGGCGCAGGATGGCGAGTGTGTTGAAGTCACCGTCGCAGATGTTGGGCTTGCCGTTGGGATGAGTGGGTCTGTCCCCCGTGGGTAAACGTGGCGGTCGTGTCTGACGGTCGTGTTTGCGTGGGTCTGAGGGGGGGTGAGAGCGTGGAGGTGGGGCTGTTGGTAAAGGTTTTGTAGGCTGAGGAACCTTGTCTGGGGGTCCTACAAAGAAGAATGATACATTAGATTAATTGAACATTAAATCACATTTTTTAGAAAAGAGACATGTTTATATGTAAACAAAAATATTTTTGACTTTAGGAAAACTGCATCGTGGTTGTGTGGCACAGTAAAAAAGGCCATTAGTGCTCATGTTTATTAAGGAAGTGATGGGTGAGAACAATCATGATCCTGCAATGTTGAGGCAAGCTCAGACGATTACAGGGATAGTTACACCTCCGGGTATCCTAGCATAGTCTGATCATCATGGGGGAGAAGGAGATTTCATTCACTGACTGAAATAATTCGATAAAATAGATGGTGAGTTAGAAGAGAAAGCCCCAGCTACCGTTACATAACGTCAGAAAGCAGACAGATAGAGAAAGAGAAACTTGTAAGAAAAAGCAGCAGCTTAAAAGGACTTTTGAATAAAAAAGTAACTATGGTCATGATACTAAATCTGGTTTGGGGATTCTTTAGTAGAAAAGATGATGAGATTCTGAACTACAAACAATAACACTGAATTTGCCTAAAGAGCTGAACAGCTATATTGTTGCAATCAGCAGCATGTCTGGCTACTTCTGCCTTCTGTGTTGTGTTTGTAAAGAGTGTTCTGTAAGTGTAAAGTCAAACTAATACAGCCAAAAAAGTTTCTGTCAAAACACCTGACAATCACAGATATGTGTTTCTTGAACATCCTACACAGCTTTACCCACCCACCCACACACCCACCCACCCCATTGCTGTTATAATAACCTCCACTCTTCTGGGAAGGCTTTCCAATAGACTTTGGAACCTGAAACTGCTACTGTTGTTCTTGGGCAAATCCTTTAGTAAAGTCAGATGACATCCAGTGAGGAACCCTCAGGTGCAATTGTTCCATTTTACCCCGATTGTGATTAATGGGGTTCACTCTGTGTACCTTATATATCTGATCTGCTTCATGGTGCTACAAACACTATATATAAACTATGGCATGTTAGAAAAATAGAAAACTGCTCTGGTTTGCATGCAGTTTTTTTTGTGTGCACACGTCATAGGCTGTTTGTGACTATTATCTTACACCCAGATCTACTTCAGACCTCATCCTGTGTGTATGGACTTCTCCAAAGAAGAAAGGCTGGAAAGGAAATGGAACAGGAAGAGCAGAAAGTGACTTGAGGGGGTGGGAGTGTACTGAGGATGTGAACATCTGCCCAAGGAGCCCAGGGCTGATCTGCCTTTGCAGTTGTATAGGATGGGCAGAATGTAGAGGAAAAAGGAAATCAGTGAAAGAGAGGAGGGGGTGAGAGGAAACGCTAACCTTGAGAAGCTCAGCCCTGACCAAACTGTTGTCTTTTTTGTTGCCATTCTGGCTGATTACTGGTAAATTCTTTTGAAGAATTCAAATTTAAAGGATCTGAATAAAATATGTTCTCCATTTCTCAATAAGCGTCACTCTAGCCTGCTGCTACTGACATGATGTTCAGGTGACGGTACGTACTATAAGCACAATAGAATTCTTGTTAATTTTCTGAACAGCAGAATAAACTTGCCTATTTCTGAGATGTAAATAAAATCAGATAGCTAGCTTAATTATGAAGCTACACGAATAAGATATTATCCCAACATGTTGATTTAAAAAAGGAAATGGTTTCTAAACAAATGTCCAACACTTTTTCAAACCTTTACCAAAGCTTCAGTGACCAAGTTGATGCTGAGACATGATCGGTTTTGAGGCTGTAACTCTTACCATAAATCTTCTGGATTCCCTGCAGGTCATCATGAGGCAGTTTGAAGTTCTCTGTGTCCATGTACTGGTAGAATGGGGCCATGATTGCTGTGGGGTCATTGGAGTGCTCCAAACCTAACGCATGGCCCAGCTCATGCACTGCCACCAGGAACAGGTCATTACCTACACACAAACAAACACACAGAGAGTGAGTCTCTGACCTGACCAATGATAGATGGAAATGATAGACCTGTATACTGCATGTGCATGTGATTGTACTTTGCCTCAGTACACTATATATATATATATATATATATATATAAAAAAATAAAGTCTGACCATAGCTACTGATGGGACCTATTATTGTATCTGGCACTGTACCTAAAAACATCCACACATCAAAATGCGGTACTTTCCGATGGCACGGAACACAGTGCCCTTACAGGTCTGTAATCATACTGTGATTTTACACTGCAGTAAACTGTGGAGGCAAAAGAAACCACGGTAGCAGTGAGCCAAGCTCCTGTCTTCAACTAGTACCATGTGACCCTATCAAAAGACTGCGAAGTACAGACACAGATGTACATAGCCACATCACCAACTACAGAGCACTAATCAGTCCATCTCAGCTCTCTTGTTTCCTTCCTCTATTCTCTTTCATTTTCCTCCAGTCTCTCCCTTGACTCTGTTTATATGTTTTGCCTTCATCTGTCCCCCTCTTTCTGAACTCTCTGTATCTTTGTTCTGATTCTGAAATACTTCTTGACCGTGTCATTAACAGGGTAAAACAAAGACAAAAAAATCTCAAACTGTTTGCACACTTTTATTTGCTTTAATCAGACATCCTCAGCTCATTCCATCACGATTTGTTGTGTGTAAGCCCTGAAAGTGACCGTGTGAAACGGTCAGGGCTAAACACTGCTGGAGATAATAAGCATAATGAAGTCACTTTGGTTTTGTTGGAAGTAACTCCACTGAGCCGAGACATCACAAAGCATTAAAGTGAGGAACAGTAAATTCTTGTTTCAATTTCTTCTAAAAAATTGTGCCCATCCTTCTAGGATACATGCAAATATGTAAAAATAAGAGTGAGAAAGTGAGCGTGGAGAAAGAGAGATATAGGAATCACTTGTGTCAGGAGAGGAAATGGGGCATACTGCTATGTAATGGAGGTGTTTGAGATGTCTACTCTACTCTTTTCTCCTGAGAGAGAGAGAGAGAGAGAGAGAGAGAGAGAGAGAGAGAGAGAGAGAGAGAGAGAGAGAGAGAGAGAATTATTGAGTTGAAATGAGCCTGCAGTGGTTTTCTTCTCCTTTTTCTCCCTTGACTCACAGATTGGCATAAACAAGGGCCATGGGTTGAGCCATTTTGTCTAATTAGCAAACACTTAAGAACAAAGTCCTTGCCACATAAAATATACTAGCTAGATGAACAGAGATAAACAACCAGTGTGATAACAGCTTAGACATCAGTACACATCAGTAAAGAAAAGCACAGAGTTTACAGTCTGACTTTTGCCTGGTCAGCAGTGCATCTAAACTGATACAGCAACATGAACAAACTTCGAAAAAAGTCTGCAACATTCACGTTTTATCCAGAAAAGCAGATTGAACCCCATGTGGGTAAAACAGGTATAAGCTTTTATTTTGCTGGTCTCTGCTCAAATAAAATGGAGGCTGACATGTCTAGATTTTAATATTCCATGATCTCTGGAGTGTTTGACAGGATACTTTGAGATGGTCCGACTTTACAAAAGTCCACAGTCATAATTTGAATGTATTCATTTGTAGAGAGCTACAGCTACATGCGGTAGCTGTAGCTCTACAAATAAATACATTCAAATTATGAGGCTGCATTCAGTATCTTTTACATTACCAAAAGACAATTATCCAAGGTTAGTTTTGAACAATCTACGACAGATATTTCCCTTTGCTGTTTATAATTATATAATAGACATTGTATACACATTGTGTGCACTGAACTTCATGGCAGCAGTTTGGGTGAAGAACCACTTCTGGGTGTGATGGTCAGGTGTCCACCACCTTTTGATCATATGGTAAAGTCAGTGAAATGATAAATGTTAAACAACTTCCTGCAGGGAAATGTTCGACTAATAGCTTTGCTTCTTGTAGTGATGGTGCTGCCCAACACACTGCATCCTGAACAGCTTGCCCTTAAACACCATCACTTTATCACAGCAGCACATTCTGGGCTCTGAAGTCTGCCCTATTCATAATAATTGCCATTTGAAGCAAAGATGGGAAAGACATTTGAATGCTTTTTTTCCCCCAAGCTGCACTATATAATAAGATAGTAGGTTACTTTATGCTTCTCCATACAGGAGCTGACAACAATATATAATATATAAAGTTTTTATGTGAAGCTGCTTCTCATGAAGCAAATATAGGTTGACATAATATTAATTGCATCTCTCTACCACCTCTAGGCACATGTTCTCTCTCTCTCTCTCGCGCTCACACACACACACACACACACACACACACACACACACACACACACACACACACACACACACACACACACACACACACACACACACACACACACACACACACACACACACTTCAGGCAACACGGCCAGGTTAACCTTCAGCACTACAAGGCTGTCCTAGCTCCCTTGTAAGATCCACCTGAAGGAAAGGCAGCAGTTTGCACGAAAATTAGCAGTTTCACTAGGCTTATTTTTATGGTTTAAGGAAACACTCGGTCACTATACACTAGACCTCATTAATAATAGCCAGTTTATTACAAATGAGACGTACAGAGTACATGTATTGTCATGCATTAAACCCCCCAATGCATGTGTCATATGCCCCATATGCTATCTTATCATTTATTTGAGAAATCTGTCCCCTAATGACTACAGCCCCATTGACTCTCTATGTAAGTGCATTGATGAAATTAACAGTTGGATGCCTCAAAACGTCCTCCAGTCAAACAAAGACAAAACCGAAGTCATTGTATTCAGAAATAAAGATGAAACTCTCAAGGTTAACACACACCTTGACTCTAGTGGTCTAAAGACACAAAATAAAGTCAGAAATCTTGGTGTAATTTTAGAGTCTGACCTTAATTTCAGTAGTCAAGTGAAAGTGATAAGCAAATCAGCTTACTACCATCTCAGAAACATAGCCAGAATTAGATGTTTTATCTCAAGACAGGACTTAAAGAAACTTGTTCATGCTTTCATCACCAGCAGGGTGGATTATTGCAATGGACTCCTTACTGGGATCCCCAAAAAGACCATTAGACAGCTGCAGCTCATACAGAACACTGCTGCCAGAATTCTGACCAGAACCAAAAAATCTGAGCACATCACTCCAGTCCTCAGGTCCTTACACTGGCTTCCAGTTACATTTAGAATAGATTTTAAAGTATTGTTACTCGTTTATAAATCACTTCATGGCTTTGGACCGAAATACATTACAGATATGCTAATTGAATATAAACCAAGCAGACTACTCAGATCATTAGGATCAGGTCAGTTAGAGATATCAAGGGTTCACTCAAAACAAGGTGCGTCAGCATTTAGTTATTATGCCACCTATAGCTGGAATCAGCTTCCAGAAGAGATCAGATGTGCTTCAACAGTAGACACTTTTAAATCAAGATTAAAAACACATCTGTTTAACTCTGCATTTACTGAATGAGTGCTGTGCTGCTTCACACTGACTGCACTTTTTATCTAAATCACTTTTACTCCTGTTTTATTCTTTTTAACACATTTTAAACTGTTTTTTATTAAAAATCACATTTATTTTCTTTAATTGTTCTTTGTTTTTATTATTATTTTATCGTGTTTCTTATTTTTCATATATATATATATATATTCCCTCTTATAAATTGTTTTCTAATTTCTATGTAAAGCAGTTTGAATGACCTCTGTGTATGAAATGTGCTATTCAAATAAACTTGCCTTGCCAAATCTGTTTCCATCACTCTTTTTCACATATCAGTAAAACGGCCTTTCCACCTAAATGTAAAGCCTTTTTTGCCCACTGCTTAGACAGTTTTCACAGTTTTAGGATTTTCAAAAGAAAAGAGCTGGATGGAAAACCCCAAAGTGATTGTAACAAAAGAGAACAAGACAGCAGCTTTCATTCCAGGTGACCTTATACAATTGCCTCATCTTGAACGCAGGCCTCTCCTGACCCTCAGGCTTTGGATGCTGGCTCAGCTCCTGTAATGTACACAAGGCTCTCCACAGGGACCTCTGCTGCAGCATTTTGTTCTGGATGACAATGTTGGCCCATGCCTGCAGGGCACTTACTAAATATGCAGTTCTCCAGGGGAACAGTACATCAAGGAAACAATACTGGTGGCCTTACAAGATCTCTCTCCCGAGCCTTGGAGCACTCTGCCTTTCTCTTGTCTGTTTCACACTTACAGTATGCGTTCTTCTCATTTCTCTAGAGCAGACGGAGGCAGAAGAAGAGAGAACTTTTGTAGGACCAGGTGAAAACCTGCCCGTTAGCCCTTTCTCTCGATGCGTATCAACATAAGCCCAAGCTAGAAGTAATGCAGGGAAGAGTCAGTCATAATCATAGCACAAATCAAGAATGATCTGGAATAAGTATTCAAATATCAGACAGTTTTGATGATGGGAAAACAATTTGCTTTTATTTTGCCAACTGGTTTCCGTTTGTGTACTGAGGTTTGGGTTAGTGTTAGATATGGGTTGAGGCATATCATTATTTATGCCAATGAAGCGTCCTTACAAAGATAGTAAGACATTTACATTTGCATATATGGCATTTGGCAGACGCCCGTATCCAGAGTGACTTATATTTTTATCTCCGTTTTATACAACTGAGCAATTAATGGTGAAGTTACTTGCTCAAGGGCCCAGCAGTGGACACTTGTTAGACCTGGGATTCGAACTCACAACCTTTCAATCAGCGGTTCAACAGTTTAACCCCTAAGCTACCACATGGCGCTATATGTGAGGTTGTGTATAATGGTGTGTGTGTTTTCCATGAACAAACATTGCTCAAGTAAAATGCTTGCTCAAGAGTTCACAGTGTTCATAGTTGTCTGGTCTGAATCCCCTGACTGCGAATATGACGCCACATGGTCACATGGCCATACTCTACAAAACATGGCTTTTTATAGTCGCAAAAAATCTTATGATACTGTTTATTTTTCCCTGCAGCAGCCACAAGTCTACAGTCTCCCACGAGATGAAGCTATACAGCACTTTATCTAAAATACGGGACAAGACATTGCTTCTGCACAATAGTGGATTAAAAACATTTTGTACACCTTTTTTCTGATGTTTTTTTTTCTTTTTTAGCAGACATGACCATGAAATACTGAGCTCAGAACAAGGAGGACTTTCTTTTCTATGGAGAAAGAAAGAAAGAAAGCTGAGTGTTGACATTCCTAGCATTCTTTTCATTATAATTTGCTAATTCGAGGGCAGATCAGGTTCTCAGGCTCGTTCATGGGTGTGAAGAAAGAGCCAGACAGACGGGGTATTGTGGAGGGTCCAGCTGCCTCTCCATCTTTCCATTTCTCCTCTCTCTGTCTGTACTCCCTGTCTGCACTCTCTCTCTCTCTCTCATTTCTAACTTCTAATGTTCTTGACTTTTGCTCTGAATTTCCTTCTTTTCATTCCCTCCAGCATCTATTGTTGATTTTGCACTGTTTCTACACTCGACTGAGGCTTAAATACTCCAGCAGACTGTGTTATCCTGTGGTCTATGTCTCTCTTTGATGTGAGCTGACTGCTGAAGGTCAGGGGAGATTAAGGACGGCGGTCCGTGTCCAGTCGGCTTGGCGAGCAGCACTGGGCAGGCGGAAGAGGCTATTGCTCCTCGCATGGAAAGTTAATGCTGGAGTCAGTGGGTGAGCAGCTATTTTGAGGGCTTGCCTAGTGGGTGACAGCAGGGAGCTCTCTCCTTATACAGTGAAGGATACTGAGCAAATGCAGCTCAAAACACTAGCTCTGGACATCTAGCTGTGTCTGACACAGCCTTCACATCCCTTAAAAACAAAAATCACAGAAAAACAGCCTTTCGTACTAACAGAGTGGAAGGGGCAGAGCTCTCAGTAAACTTCAGGATCTCAAGCAGAAGAGAAGGAAACGACTCTTTAATCCTCCAGATAAACTAATCAAACTGATGGAAAACAAGTGAAAATAAAAAAAAAATGTCCTCCAGCACACTTTTGCCTCACAAAGCTGTAAAAGAGATCAAATCCATACTCTCCCTCTCCGTCTCTGTCCCACGTGCAGACGGCAAGCTGATAGGCATCGGACCCATGTGGCCAATGAATAAATAAGACTTTTTATCCTTTTGCGGTTGAAGAAGAGCTATGCCTTATCAGGTGCACAGGCACACACATCCTGCCAATCATCCAGCAAGCAAGGAGACCGGATCAACAACACAAGGACACCGTCGGCCCCTTCACAGAGCCGAGCCTGAACCATTAATCCAACCTGGAGCACGAGAGAGACAGAACCGCTGAACCATGTGCAGACAGTATAAACACACAATCAACAAGAGAAAGCTCAATTTGTTGTAAAATTAAATAAATAAATTTAATAAATTTAATAAATAAATTGATGCTGAACAATTGTTGGAGTCCTTTAAGATTGCTTAATCTGTTTTATCTGAATGAGAATGAAAGTGATCCTTTTGATTTGTTTGCTATTTTGTTTTCTTAGGGTACATAATCAAACAAATCGAACAGAACCCAACGCATCACTTTAAGCAGCTCAGATCTACAAAACAACGGTGCGACCCAAAACGCATTGCGTGTCCGGTTCACTTCCTGTTAATGGATCGACCCGGGGTTAAATCCCTTTCTCGCTGCAGTTGAACAGCACTAGAGTTCACTTACAACTTGTTTTAATTCGTATCTAATTCTGAATGCTGTGTTCTCACCTGCACAAATGAATTGCTCTGAGAAGAGGAAACACACCAGGGTTTGACTGAAATTGACTCAACACAACAAAACCTGCGGCGTCCTTAAAGCCCCGGAGTTTAATTGACTTAGTTTTCGCTACGTTTTTATACAGTCATGTTCTCAGGTAGAGGAAATATTTCTATAAGCATACTTATACATCGTTTCATAAAACCCCATGCCCTTTTGAAGCAGAAAAAAAATTCCTTCAACTTTTCATTTCCTGCATGAGTAAAGACACGTGTACCTTTTTTCTGTACAAGTATAGAGCTATTGCAAACATCTTAAAGAACATGAAACCCTCCTAAATTCATATCCTTATATGTCAGTGTAGAGCATGTAGACTGCAACAGAACTATTCTCTCTTATCTGCTAGTGTGGTGCCATGCTGCCAGGGTATCTGCAGGGCTATTTACAACTAGAATATTTTATAGGTCTGCTGTATTCATGGAATTTGCTCTCTTCCTGTCTCGCTGCACTACAAGCATTATTAAAGTTAGACATCTGTCTGCTAGTCAGATAGAAATCTAAGCCGAGGAGAGCCAAGGGGCCATTTGCACCGCCAGCCCTCAAGCCTGGTATTATGCTATCAGTCGTAATTTTCTTGGTGTACTTTTAAGACAATTGTGACAACTAGTCATAAATTTTCCTTAACACAAGGTTTAAAATGTAGGCAAGACCAATTCAATGATGATAGCTTTATACATTAGCCACTGCTTTGCATCTCCAGTCCAGATTTATAGCAAGTAAGAAGGTGAGGGATGTAACGCATAAATGGATTCCTGTCCACGCTCTTTACTGATGATATTACTATAAAAACTGTAAAAGCCCATGAGTGGTATTGTTTTGCTAGCTAAATGTGTCCATTTTTCAAAATGTCTCTCAATTCTTTCTTTATACTTTAACCCCTGTGAAATGGTACACTTATTTACAGGATTTCTTATCCCTTATCTCTACTGTTTTACTCCTAAAGAGAGATGGTGACACTAGAGCATAACACAATCTACAGCACAGGCAGCCGACCAAATATTTAGCAAAGTAACTCTGCCATTTAGATCGGTGTCTCTTTTAAAAGGCTCTGATGCTACATCTCTGGACTAGTCTGTAAACTCAAACTGCTTTAGCAATGTTGACTAAATAGGCTTCAGCTAAATTATTGACATATTTTACATCAGCTATATAAAGATGCACAGCTGTTATTGTTATTTTGAATAATATCAGATCATGTTCAGCATCTTGGACACTGCGTTCTTAAACCCGTCTCAACCCGTCTCATCAGTGACAAAGAGAGGACACACAAAACCTACATAAAACAGCCCCTCCAAGATATAATAACATGTCACACACACACACACACAAACACACACAAAACCTACATAAAACAGCCCCTCCAAGATATAATAACATGTCACACACACACACACACACACACACACACACACATACACACACACATACACACACACACACACACACACACACACACACACACACACACACACACACACACACACACACACACACACACACACACACACACACACACACACACACACACACAAAACCTACATAAAACAGCCCCTCCAAGATATAATAACATGTCACACACACAAACACAAACAGAGGTTTTTGACAATGCAGACATTATAGCGCTCAGACAATTGGGAGTGTGAGAAGAGAGAAATAGTGACAGAGGAATGGGAAAGAAAGTGGGAGAAGAATCACAGGATAAAAGCAATGTGTCAAGTGCTCACCGGCCTGGAAAAATATTTGGTTAGCTATGAGTCACTCCTCATCCTCACAGGATAACAGTATGATTTATACATTACTTTCCTGCCCTAAATTCAGCACAGGTCATCTCTAGCATTTTTCCTGGTCAAAAAATGCATCTAATATATGTTGGTCATGTGTGTGTGTGTTGTATGTGTGAGAGAGAATGTAAACAAAGGGAAAGCAAGTGGATGAGAAGCAGACGAGAACAGAAAGCCTGAGGTGAGCTAGGGCCCAGACACTGGTGAAGAAGTCCACTGGCACACGTCCATGTAGCTCACTAAGAAAAGGAGGAGGGGTAAGAAGGCTGTAATCCCTCGCTCACAGCATTACACGCTCATAGTTGCTTGGCACCTCCCTAGCAACAGACCAACCAGAGATCTGATTTGACAATGCGTGTGACAATGTTTGTGTACTTGTCTCCAAAAGAAGTACATGGCACCAGGAAGGTAAGAGAGAGACAGAGAGATCAGGTAGGAGATAGAAATGGACAGGAAGAGAGTAACAGCGCTGGCTCTTAGACCCAGACAGAGTGTGAAGATTAGGTGATTCATATAGAAAATGTGGAACAGCAGAAGGGAGTGATACGCTCAGAGATATTTGGAGAGCAGGAGCAATAGGTGAAACTTATGAAAAATGGCCAGAAGAGGTGAGAAATGGAAAATTTAAATAGAGACGGGAGGCAAAAATAGAGCTGTGACTTGTAGATGTGAGATTTCTAAAAGATCAGACATCAGTAGCTGGTAACTGACTCAGACACACACTGTGACGTGCAGCATTCGCACTAGAGAGGGCCGTTTTCAAAATGTTTTTTATTGACATTATTTCTGACAAGCTGATATTATTATATTATATTCAGCTCGCTTTGATGACAGACACAGGCTTCCTGTTGCTCTGGAAGAAAGCAACATCAGTTACTGAGCTACACTTCAGACAGAGGTCATAGGTCGCCAGACAATGAATTCAAATAAATCGAAAATGAATATGAACTTTATGTAAAGACACCACAAGCTTAGTTCATTTTAAACTGTTGTTAATTCAATTTTGTTTGTTTATTTAATTTTGGTTAGATTTGGTAGATTAAGTTTTGATATTTCATTGTAACAGCAAAATAATTCTTTGTTTGTATGAAACTCTAATAACAATTGAGACCTAATTGCTATCATTTCATTATTATTGAGGTATTAGGCTCAAATATTACTGCAATATATGTATTTTTATATTCTTTCCCTGGGAAAAAGAAAGTCCAGTATTTCTATCAAATAACCGTGTTAAATAATAACTGTGATCCTCACCAATGTCTATAAACAAAACAAATAACTTCAGCTGACAAAACAACACAACAGATTTCAACATGTAGTCATTTTTTTCCTCAGATTTCAGAAACCAGGTTAGATGAAATAAGTACACATTTCCTACTTCTCACAGTTATTAAGAGAGCATTTAACAGCCGGTTAATTAGGTATGAATGATGCACAAGTACAGACCATTCAAGAAAAGTTCCAATCTATCAAGGACGAAATGTCCCAACAAACTGTGTCCAAGTTCAGCCTGATTAATGCTCATAAACATGAAGAAAAAGACAATAGCTACCTACATGATCATGACCCAAAGAACTCGGTAAGCACATTAAATGTTTATGTTAAGGAAGGAATGAAAAGAAAAGTCTGATTTTCATGGAAGGGTGGCTAGGAAAAGTTTCATTTCTCAACAAAATAGAGCTTTTCTGGAACAATATGCTTCAGACTGTTTAGACGAGGTGGAAATGTGGAAAAAAAAAAACATGGTCCAACCAACCAACCATTAAACCAAACAAACAATAAAACAAACAAACAAAAAACACACACACACAGAAAAAAACACCTTATACCAACTGTCAAGCATCATGGTGGAGTGGTGATGATTTGCAGTCACATAACCTGAGAAACATGCAGTCATTTAGACCAAGTGGAACTCCAGAGTATAGCAGAATATTATTGAGACAAATGTGAGGCCATCTGTCCTGCAGCTTAAGCTGGGATGATACTGGGTCATCTAACAGGAAAGTGATACAAAGCACAAAAATCAAGGTTTAGGAATAGGCAAGTCAAAGTCCAGAACTCAACCCCGATGAGATACACAGGCACGCACGCAGGCAGGCACGCACGCAGGCAGGCACGCACGCAGGCAGGCACGCACGCAGGCAGGCACGCACGCAGGCAGGCACGCACGCAGGCAGGCACGCACGCAGGCAGGCACGCACACAGGCACGCACGCACGCCGGCAGGCACGCACGCACACACACGCAAGCACGCACACAGGCAGGCTCGCACACAGGCACACACGCTCACACGCACACACGCTCGCACACAGGCCCGCACACAGGCCCGCACACAGGCCCGCACACAGGCCCGCACACAGGCCCGCACACAGGCCCGCACGCACAGGCACACACACACACATGTGCACGCACACGTGCATGTACACATGCACACGTGCTTGCACGCACGGGCACAGAGGCCCACACACACACGTGCATGTACACTCGCACACGTGCTTGCACGTACGCGCACACAGGCACACGCGCAGGCACAGGTGCACACACACACACAGACGCACACACACACACAGGCGCACACACACAAAGGCGCACACACACAAAGGCGCACACACACACAGGCACAGTTCAGCTGTTATATAAAAACTGGTAATTCAAAAAGTTTTTCTGAATGCATCCAATGCTGTGTGAGAGAGAGAGAGAGAGAGAGAGAGAGAGAGAGAGAGAGAGAGAGAGAGCGAGCGAGAGAGAGAGAGAGGAGAGAGCGAGAGAGAGAGAGAGCGATAGAGAGAGAGATAGCTCTTTCCTGAAGTTACAGGTTAAATCTTCACCACCATATCAGGACCTACCATTGAAGTGTCTCTCATTACCTTGGTAATAAAAGTATGAATTTACTTTGAACACTTTGTTTTTTACACATCTGACACATTTTTACACATATTTAATTTACATAGGTTTACATAAGCTTATTATTCCCCTGTCCTTCGTAATATACCACTTTTTCTTTTCCCAAACCAGAAATTAAGACATACTGAAACATAAAGACTTAATTGCCCCCCACTGAGCCCCACCGGTACACTGTCTTTGTGCAGAGCCTCCTCAGCCAACATCAGTGCTCTACATCACTAAAGGCTAAATTCCCACAGCCATGATCAACAATCTATTGGAAAGCCTTCCCATTATACCAGTAAAGTGTAAACCAACTCCACATTAATGCCCTTGGGTTTGGAATGGGACAAGCACATATGGGTGTGATGGTCCGGTGTTCATTTACTTTTGATCATGGAGTGAACTTGGCCTTGAACACGGCAAAAAAAACCCAAAGCTGTTTTTTTTTCTTCCACGCTTTAAAAGAGATCATATTACTATTCAGATTTGGGGCTAGACAAATTATAATTCCATTTGCTCACCCACCAGGCTGGCTTAAATGTGGTGCCCAGTCCGATATCTACTGTATATGTTAATCCCATTATGAGGGCACCACGTTTGCTCAGATTTTACAGGCTAACTAGCAAAAAGTTTAATCACACAAGATAAATATTTTTAACACATCCACAGGCTCAGAAAGAACCCACCATTGTATAATAAAACTAAATGACTTCTGGGCTGTCATTTTTGAGAAGCAGTGAAAAAGAGGCATTAGGGGTTAATGGTCACAGCAGTCGTTCTTTATCTGAAGCACTTGCGCACAGTGTGTACTGGACCAACCCCAGCTGTCCTACATTACTAAACAATTTCTATTATATCTGGAAGGAGCTGCAGAAGTAACTAACTCTTAGATTAATAGTATGTCTATGTGAAATGGGTCATCTTAAAACACCCTGTCTGATAAAATATCATATCTAGGCTAAATGGGTAAAATGCAGGATAGATATATAGCTTATTTGTGCCATAATACTTTCACGGCTCAGATGAAAGGAGTGCAATACATACCATCGTGGTTAGGGTTCCCTAGGGTCCAGGGCTCGTCTGAGTCGAAATGTGTGTCTCCTCCAATGCCTGGCCCAGGGAAGTAAGCATGTGCCAGAAAGCCCCCTTCCCCATCGAAGGGAGAGCTGTCTCCATGGAAGCCAGAGGCAAATATGATTGTAATATCCACATCTTTCTTATTTCGCTCCAGTTCGCTGTAGGGAATGGCCTCAAAACGCAGCGGTGTCACGTTCTGCCACACATCAAATGCCCGTCGGATGGCATCATGGGTCTCCTCTGCGCCCACCTTGGGTGTGACGTTCTTTATGCTGTACAGAGGAGAAGTAAGAGGTCAGAAACGCCACTGATAAACACTGAGGATACAAGGTGCAATAATTCACCAGGAAGATCATTTGACAATGATGCTGATCAAGTCTCTACATCATGATGAAATGTGAATCTCTCAATAGCCCAATGAAACACACGATAAAACATATGTACTGCTTCTGTATATAAAGGTATGGGAGGAAAAGCAGGAAACTTGTGCTGCGGTTATAAAGAAGATCACAGACGTGACTAATTTTTCTTTTCTAATTAAGAATGATCATCATCATCATCCTGGGAAATTTTCAAATCCCTAAATGTCTTAAAAGCAAAAATAATCCATTTATACCTTTGTTAATTTTGCAGGTGAAGCAGAAAGGTCTGCACATTTTGAGAAACTGAGTCCTGAAGCATGCCAGGCTTCTGAGACAGTGGTCATTGTCAGTAGTACTATAGAGCTCACAGTTCAAAACACACTCCTCTCTCACCTACTGTACTGACTGATGTGGCTATTTTATGACCACCTACTGGTTGTGTGTGCTCGGAGTGACTTGAATCAATATTTCATTCGTCATTCTCTCGTATCTCTGTACATCATCTCAAAGGAATTCTGCATTTCTGTCAGTCCATTCACGACTAGCATATTACACAAGCTCTGCCTGTGTGTGAGAGCACTAAACTGTGTGCAGGGGAAACAGTGCCGTCAAATATTTTCACTGGAAAATATATCATAACACTAACCCTGCTTTGCATTTCTGCCGCTTATACGGATCTGCCTATAACTGCAAATCTTGCAGTGAATCCTAACACAGTAAGTTCTGGCTGACTTTTACCAGCTCATTAGAAAATTTCCTCTCGCTCTTCTGTTTGCTTTGTTTACACTTTCTCACACTCCCATGACTGGCTGTAGTTCCTACTGCTCAGCTTTAGAGCCTGAAGTTTGGATTTGCTGTCATTTAACACATCGACTTTCCATTCACTTTCATTCAGATGTTTCAATTTGGTAAAAAACAAATGAATGATTTTATCAGCACAAGTCTGCTATAAAATTAGTCAGGATACAGTCGGCTTTCAGTGTGAGGTGATTTTACATTACAGCAATTTTTAGTGTTGAAAAATAACGCCTTCAAATTTTAAATCTTCAATAACAAGCCCTTAAGATGCCTTCCACTCAGAGATCAGAAACAGGTTTGAGATCACTCTTTACTTTGAAGATAAAGATTTTTTTTTTTTTTTTTACTTTTTCCTGAATATACTGCCTTAGTAGGCTAGAGAAAAACAGAATTACAGAAGTAAAAACAAATTTTAAAAACCTGAGTGTCTAATTTCATATTAAACAACACTCTGGATGGTGGTTAGGGAACGAAATGTGACGCAAACATTCAAATGACCCAGTGGGGAATGCCTCGGCTCTCTCCGCTTTCTCCTCCATACTGCTTCACTGGCATCTCGTTAACCAGCTTTATTTCCTCACTAATGGTGGGTTAGATAGTTAGATATGTTAGTTAGTTAGCATGTTTTATTCCTGAATGATTCCTAATACAAACTGAAATCAAAACTTTGGGAAAAATCAGCTCAGATTAGGACAGAAATCAGATTTATATGCAGGGATTAGAATGAGGGTCAGAAAAGAGAATATGATGTAGTGTAACATTATAACATTTAAAGAAAAGAACACGTGAGCTGAAAAGATTAAAGTATATATACATCCTGACTGGACTGGAAATAGCTGACTTAAAGCGAGGAAACGTTGACTGTCAGAGAGACAGAGAGGCCAAAGGGAAGGTGATCGCTTCATTAGTCCAATACTGCTGCTGGTTAGTTTACAGAGACCTGAGGTGTACATCTGCAGTGTGGAGTTGCATTTACATATAGCCTTTAAAATGCCAACAGGATCAGTGTTAAATCCAGGGGGTCTATGAGGCTACACATACTTACACCAATACATCACAGGAGTTTCTTCTTCTTATTATTATTATTACATAACAAAGAGGTTTGTACTCCTCACACTACCTGTACGTGATATGCTTGTGTTGCCACTTCTGTCCCGTGAGTGCGTAGCGTCGTTTCCGTACACTGAATCTGGAGGCGCCGCCAAGCTGGTCTGGTACACCACAGCGAGGCTTCTTCATCCAGCTACAGCACAGACAGAGAGGAAGATAAAGAGAGAGAGACCTGGATTACTCTCCAAACAAAGCGGTCAGGACATCATGATCTTTGCAGCCAAGGCATTAACAGATACACGTAATTAAAGAAATAAATAAATAAAAAACACAAACACGAGGGACAGAGTAGAACATTCCCAAGGTTTCTGAGGAATATGAAAGAATCCACATTTTCCATTGCTTCAGCTAGCGATAAAGAAAAGAGAGTACTCAACATCTAAGCCACACTTCTGACTGAGAGAAACTGTCCACTACAGTCTATGCTCTGTGTGTGTGTGTGCGCATGCGTGTGCGTGTGTGCGTGTGTGTGTGTGTGTGCGCGCGTGCGTGTGTGTGTGTGTGTGCATGAGGATTATTCTGTGCCTGAGATACCACTCAAAGACATTTCAGCATTCCAGGCATAACCAAGTTCAGGAAGCACAACTAGCATGTGTTTGTGTATTTGATCCTACTCAAAAACCTACTAAAATAGTGACATCATGTGAAGTGTCATGGTTAAAGACTGGCCTGTCTTCTGACAATTTATCAGTTCACCCATGGAGAACACACTCAAAACCCTGTCAGGATTCTCACAGAACACGATCAAATAATTCTAGCTTCTGAAATATTAGTATTTTCTCTAATACTGTTATCATGATCGTGTGATCATAAGAACAATATACTGTGTGTAGGTGTGTGTAGGAGTGTGTATGCATGTTGAGTAAGACCTCGCTCTCATTCAAATTTTGTTCCTGAGCATTTCCTCAGCTGAACAGTATGTACAGTAGTGTTAGGGGGACAGATGGAGAAGGAGAGGGGAAAAAAATTCTATTAGCTGGACCATTTGCTAAAGTGGTTGCACACCCAAATTGGTTGTCACTTCATATACAGATGTGAGGGTTAGGGTTAAGTACGAAAGAATGACCATAGTGTATGTGCGCGTGCACACACACACACACACACACACACACACACACACACACACACACAAACAAACAACAAGCAACGATCACACAAGAGAAGAACTGGTGCCTCACCTTATCGTGTTAGCGCTACGTCATTACATAGAAGCAAAAGGAAACAAAAGGACACACAACAATTAAGATATTAGAGGCACAAAAGGTGTTAGCTGTTGATACATCACATTGTGAGGAGCGCTTAGTAGATTCAGCACATCATGAGTACATATAAATATATAAGGTGGACAATTTGGGCCTCGTGGCATCAAGCCCAATAAAGGAGGCACAGCAGCTCATATACAGCGAGGACGATGAAGGAAGACGTTGGGCCGAGTAGATTTATGATAACATCAATCTAATAGCTCTGATCGACTTTGTGAGCCATATCAAATCTGAAGGCAGTTTATTTAAAAAAAAAAAAAATAATAAAATCATGTGACTTGTGTTATGCCTGGCATTCAAGTTCCTCTGCATCAGCAGGCAGTGGGAGACGAGAGTGGGCACTGAGCTGGGTGGCTTGATCCTGGTGTAGATCGGAGTTACTATACTTACTCTACGGTGTTCTTGTCGAGTGCACCGGTGACGTTGAGGCCGTAGAGCCGCTGCATGGCAGCGATAGCGGACTGCATACTCTGAGCTGAGCGTAGGACTGACATTCTAGGGTCTGTGGGGGGGAGGTAGCCATATCGCTGTAGCCATGCCTGTAGGACACAAAAGACACATGACAAAGGTCAATCAAGGCTCAACTACAGAAAGTACCGCATCGTTTACAGTAAACCTGAATGCAATAACAGATGATCGATGTTGAGAATGATCATAAAAGTGTGTCTAATGCTGTATATTTCATATCACTGTATATTTTGCAGTTTAGAGTCAATAAGAAGTGTGGTACAGTGTAAGTGGTGCCAAAAAACCTCCTGCCTTCTTTCAGAGTTGCTAGCATCCAACATCATCCCTGAAGGTCTTCTACCCACAGAATCATAGCGATATCAAAAAAGTGTGTTTGTGTGTTACATTACACATAACTGCACATTTTCCATTTCTTCATGCCCTTGTGGTTGTCTTTCCTATTAATAAAACAGCAAACACACATACACACACCACACACACACAAAGGCCATCTGGCATTGTGCATCACCTTCACACCAAGTCACCTCAAGCTACTTCGATGTAAAGGCAATGCAGTTATCCAGCTGGACACGAATCCTGCATGTTGAACTGAGCTGCAATCTTAAAAAATTCTCTCTACATTATTTCAAAACATTTCACCTGAACCAGAAAGCTTCATTATACATCCTCATCCTCCTCCAGCCTTTCACTTTGTCTCCCTTTATTCGTAGTTCTTGGGTTTGTGAGTGTGTACTTGGCCTTTTCTTCACTGCGCAGCGGATGGGAGATGCCTTCAAGCGGAGAAATGATACCAGCCTGCACTCTGCTTAGTCTTCATTACAAGACAAAAGCACTGGTCTAGTCTGCCAACGTGCTCCCGAGTAAATCAGAAACTCTTATCAATCCACTGCCACTCTGTCTGTAGGACGTAGATGTTCATACAGGGTTGAATTATTCATTTTTGTCAGCAGGAATCAAACACGCATCTTGTCTTTTGCTGTACTATCAAACCGGGTTCACCTTCAGAGGCTGGGTGTCTGGCAGAGTGAGCTATTGTTCACTACGAAAATTAGAAACCACGTATGAGCAGAAAAGATTGTACAAAGCCACTAAAGACTGTTTGAGTTGAATTTAAAGACGTACTTCTTCCCCTCAGTGTGTAATCCTCTCTTGCTCATACTGATGCAATCTACCAGTGTCTAGACATTTGGTTGCTTAATTATTCTGCTGGAGGCTTTGCGTTTCTTTTGGTTTTGGGAACACTTTCCGAAATAAAATAAAGAGTTTTTTTCTGGATCGCTGTATATTCATCTGTATATTGACCTGTCTAGTAAGTATTGCAAAGCACATGAGATTTCCCTTTAAATAGACAGTTTTAAAGGACGTGAGATATGATTTAAACTGCAGAGCCTGAGTGAGCCACGTTACAGTGGCCAGTGGCCCTTGTGCTGTCCTCACTGTCTTTGTGTGTGTGTTTGGTGCTACTCACCAGATCCCTGGCATAAATGCCAGTGAAATCAGGTCACCCACAGAAAGACACACAATCTAATTTATTTGCTTATAGACACTAAAGAGCTGTGTAGTCTGATGATTTTCACAGATTAAATATAAATAATCAGCAGACAAAATGAACAAGTCTGTTAAACTGAAAATGACTTTATAACAGGATGTGTTGCTTCATTCATGTCTTTGTCTTCCATCTGTTAATGTTTGGATGCAAAGTGATGAAGCGCTGAATAGAAGTTAAAAGTTAAGAGCTCACTGAAGCATTATAACTGGTGCCACTTTATTAAATGCTCCCTTTAAACCTGACATGCGGAAAGCTGTTTTGTGTGCACTACATTTATGTAACTCTTATCTGATGTGGCATAGATGTGTGTGTGTGAGTGTCTGATAAACCAGCACAAACATGTATTTTGACAGTATGGGTATGAATAAGCCCTGCTCCTTGGGTGGGCTGACGTCACAGTCTTCACCTCACGTCATATCATGTCTAATAGCAGCCCACATCTTTTGTTTAGTAAAATACACAAGCAACACAACACTACTTTTGTTTGAAATCTTAAATGATAAAACAAAAAAAAAAAATAAATTAAAAAAAGCTTAGAGAATGTGTGTGGTAGTGAAGACGTACGCCTGGTTTATACTTCTGTAACAGCAACTACAGTGTATGAGACTTTCACACTGGCAATTTAGTCAGAAACAGAGCATGGCTCACATGAAGGTTTAGTGATGTGAAACCAGCAAGCACACTACAGTACCAAACCTGAACCTGAGCTCTGTAGGAGGTTCGAGTTCGAGTGCACTGGACCTAAGCCATGAACCCAGCGAATGTGAACGCAGCTCGTACTCGGCTCTGCACTTGTTCAGGAAGTAAAGTAAGCTGATCATTCGCTTCCACATTACGTGCACCACGAGTGGCACTAAATAGAACCAAAGTAACACTCCATGTATAAAGGCTCATGAAGAATCCCGAAGAGCTAAATGCATGAAGCTCATTCTGAACCTCATACTCAGGGAAAGCCCTGCATGGACGTCAGACTTGTGGTCTAATGTTTGTTTACACAGTCTGTAGCTGGGTTTTGCAGATATTGCATTAATCTGGCCCTGCTGCAAAAACATGGCAATTGGCAGTAAATTAAATATACAGGAACACCCAGTGGTGACCAGCACACAAATACTCTGAGAGATGCAGTGACACAAATCATGCAGGAGAGAGAGAGAGAGAGAGAGAGCATGAGACAAAAAAAAGAGACTAGACAGTGAGAAACTAGACACAGAGTAAGAGAGCGAGTCAGAGAGAGAGAGAGAGAGAGAGAGAGAGAGGAGGAGCAGGGGACTGATAGATGATTTGGCTCATTGACAGGCCCCAGGGTCACTCCCATCACGCTTGTACACTTATTCACTATGTGATGTATGGTTTTCTTTGCTCTGCCTGTGTAAGGATGTTAAGTTGCACTGAACAGGTCAATAGTGTTTCATGCTCAGCTGTCTATCATTCAGTGCTACTGTAATTCGAGAGGATTCATGCTTTAGCTGCACACAGTGTTCAGCCATACCTTTTTAAATCCACCCTGAACTGCTGTGCACGTTAGACACAAGTTCGAAGTGTGTAAAATTGATTTGAAATAAAAGCACCTTGTGAAAGCTAACATCACAGTTTGTTAAGGTCAAACGACGCTGTTTATGTCTCGTGATGACCGAGGTCCAGGTGACTGAAGGCAGTGATGAACTTGCTGCTCAGTGAACTTGTGTGAACTTGCAGATATGATCCAGCTCAGATCAGTTCACTAACAGGCCAAAAGAGAAGTAATTAGCTCAGTGGAAACATCAAAGCAGAACCTTTAATGCTGCCAGAGCGCTTCATTAGCGACACGACACCATCGGAATGGTGATGCAGCCATGGCAACGCCAGACAGACTGTTGTCAATGGAAACAGGAAGCGCTTTGCTGGTGGCTGTCACCTCCCATATTCCTTGAGTTCTCCAAATTAGATTCAGAAAAATGCTATATAATGTGCTGTCTAATAGAACATTTTAACTGATGCATGCAATAGAAAGGGGAGGTGTAGTGGGGATGAGAAATGAAAATGAAAGGGTCACGAGAGCGCTGATCTCCAAGGCTAGATTTTCTACTTGCACTAATTTATACTCTCTTCATCTGTATTCTGTTTGCTTGGCAGTTTGTTCTCATTTATCCTAAGCATCACATCACATCTGTTAAGGTACAAAACAGTAACATATCTGTAAAGCTGGTAAAGAAAAACAATCTAATCCTAAAGTAGAGGCTCAGTGCTTAGTATGTTTGCCTCAATGAGTTTTATGACACAGCTTGTCTGTTGACAGACGCAGGTTTTAATCAGGCAGACTATTTGCTGCTTTACAGAAACTTTTGGCTAGATTTCCATTTGACTTTTCGATGAGTGTACTAACAGGTAACTAACATTAGGCTCAGGTTCCACACAATACTACCTCCTGTGAGCGACTCCATATTATCCAGGCTGTGAAAAGTGTCAAATAAAAACACTTCATAACAGCCTACTTCAGTGTGTAAAAATCAAGGCTTTTAATTCATGAAATGTCACTTTAAATATTTAAATACTTCCAAAGAATCAGGAGACACACACACATCCCTACAAACACACATGCGTGGGACCTCTCACACAACCACGGGCCCTGACACACAAACACACATGGGCCCACTCACACACGCACACGCACACACACACACACACACACACACGTGCGCGTGCGGGCCCTCACACACGCGCCCTCACACACGTAGTTTTATTTTGTATTACTATCCAATTACAATAGCTGCATGTTAAAACACAGTGTACATGAAGCCCTAAGACTAACATGCTGAAGGTTTGCTTCAGCTCCTAAGCGGTCTGTTTCAGTTCTGATTCACATTCAGTGTCATTTCTGAGAATGAAGTGTTAAGGAGTGACTACGCATACCTGCAGTCAGGCAACTGACTCAGTAAATGACTGCGAGTGTACCAGAAGCCACGAGTGCCCCAAACACACATTTTATTCATTGCTTGGTATTCAGCAGGCCTTTACAGCTTTTAAAAGACTCCAATAACAGGCACACAGGATCTGTGAGCTCAGCATGTACATGTGTGTGCACCCATTAAACAGCGCTCACGTCTCTGTCCTCACACAAGCTAAATAATTCAGCAGGACACGTGCCACATAGTGCACACAGAGTCCCTATGACAACCACCCTCCCGCGTGCTCGGCCACACTGTACTTTTGGGCAAATGTCAAGAAATGCCACAGCCCTTGTAGTGACTAGCGCTAGTCTCACATTACACAGCTACAAAAGAGTGAAATCTGAATTCCAGTTTCAGAATCTTCCCTCATTGCAAATCAAATGTTGACAGTTCAGGGCAAACATTAAAAATCAGACACGTTTGTCTACCAAAGGCTTTTTAAACACCACATGTAAAGTGTGGCACAACAAAAGCACAGGGTGAGATTTCATTGAGCATACAGCATCATGCAATGAAAGCTATTTGTCATGAGTGCCGAGTGTCTCATGTGCCCATGTGACTGTGTTCATCACCACTGGAGCTTCCAACAGCAATCAGGGTTGAATTGTAGCAAACAATATTTCAGTGTCTCTCAGCTGCTGTCCACTGAGCTAACACAGAGAGAGAAAGAGAGCAAGGTGAAGAGAGAGAGAGAGAGAGAGAGAGAGAGAGAGAGAGAGAGAGAGAGAGAGAGAGAGAGAGCAAGGAAAAGAGAGAGAGAGAGAGAGTCAGTGAGTGGTAAAGTGGTGCATCTTTTCTAGTCTAGGCTTTCCTGCAGAATTTTTTGCAAATCCAAACAGATTGTCTCATACTGCAGATTCCTAATGAACTTGTTTATACGTTATGTGTCCTAATGTCTCATTTGTACAGATCTTATCCAAAGTCGTGCACGTGTGTAGAGTGAGATTTTGTGTCAGTGTTACCATAACAACAAGGAAGGCATGCATCTGGTCAGCATGTTTAGCTGTTTAATCACATCACACTGCTTGTGTTGTTAACAAGTTTTATATGATTTCTGCATCAGCAATACGTCATCCAAGTGTGAATACTGCATGGACAGCGAGCAGCGTTTGTGACCGCAGTAAAGTTGCTTGCATTTCAGCAACAAGGAATGCTCTGGCTGTTGAGAAAAAAAACAAAAAAACAAAAACAAAACAGCACTATATAATGCAATCCAACCTTACAATGCACGGACAAATACAGACTAGATAATTAAATGAAACAGACAATGGTTTACAATCTTATTATTCTTTTAGTTAATGGATTATTAAAACAACAGAAATTGTAAAAGATAGCAGAAGAATTACAGCAATCTGTTTACTCTATACCAAATATAGCCTACATCATGATTAACATATCAGTTTAATTATTAAGGGATTATCAGGTGGCATGAACAAACAACTACTAAGTTTTTACTTTACCTATCCACTGTTTTTACCCATTATGAGGCAGTGTGCTAGGTAAACACACTGACATATCATAGGCACCCCAGGGGCTCACACAAATCTGTTCTCCCAGTAAAGCCAAGCTGACGTCAGAAAGACCATGTGTGAGCGCAACATGCTGCACTGAGCACAGAACACAACTCCCTGTCTTTCTTTCCTCTCTCACTCCTTCTCTCTATAAGCACATGATGACCCACACCGTAGAAACAGAATGTACACACACCCCCCTTGCAAAGTGGCTAAATGCCAAGTTCAAGCTATGTTTATTGCTTAACAACCAAAACCCTTTCTTTAGGCATAAAAGACACAGGGTTTGATTTTGTCACACAATGCAATTAAACTGGAACACCCAGGCTGACAGGGCTCTAGTAGCGCCTTGCACAGTTCAGGAAAAGCATAAACGAACTGGCATATGACTGACGAGGGTTCTCAGTAGTGGGTCTGCGTAAGAAACACAAGAAAGAGAACAGCCCTGGGGAGGCTGCCTGTTCTGGAGACACTCTTTAAGCAGTTTATTTCCCAGCCATAAACACTGAAACATCAGTTCCTGCCACATCATATAAACATTCAGACGGGTCATGGAGCAAAACAATAAACCTCTGTGTTCATTCATGACCCTTTAAAGGAGAGTTAGATGTTGTGTTGTCCTCTGTGACTGAGCTTATGCCACGTCAGCATCTGGTGTCACACTAGTGCCTTTCAATAATTCAGAGAGATCTTGAGAAGCTTGAACCGTCAATCAGCATTGTGTGGAGAGAGAAAAAGAGAGAGAGAGAGAGAGAGAGAGAGAGAGAGAGAGAGAGAGAGAGAGAGAGAGAGAGAGAAAGAAAGAACTATACCTCATTTTTTTCTGCATGCATACATGTTCATGTGGATAAAGTTTAATGAGAGACTGAGTGACTCCCACCAGGCTTTGACACCTGATGCTCAGCAGAATATAAGCACACTGACTCATTCATGCAAAACCACTGCTTCAGCCACAGAAAGATGCAGAAAGGCAAGGTGCTGTTTTTTTCCCCTCCACATCTGATAAAGTGTGAAGGAAGGAAGTCGCCCACAGTGCAAGTAAAGCTCTTTATCCCAGCTCCTGCTTCTTTGATTGTTTTATCATAACATCAACAAAATGAAAGATAACAAACACTAAGGAAAGAAGACACTCACTTTCCCTCTCTCTTTCTCTCTCACTCACACACACACATACACACACTCCCATTCTGAACAAAGTGACATTTTAACTCAGAATCTGTTGGAAGACAGCAATGATATTTAGCTAATGTTGTGCTGTTGAAAAAGACAGATGGCATTATTTCTTATTAAGAATAATATTGTCAGAAAATTTGCAGCAAACTGAATGTATTAAAATGAATTAAAAGACTGAATAATGTAACAGTGGGACCTCCCCCTCTACCCCACTTTTTAATTTCATGCGTTCAGTCAACCATGATATACAGAAATGACTTTGCTGTAGTTTGTGGTCATATTTAGTATTTTCTTTTGCCAAAGCCAACTGCAAAAAGTGCTGGCGAGATAACGAGAATAAAGCTTTTGCATGCATTGTCTCTTCTTAATACTTGTCTTTTTTGTTCACACTTGTTAATATCTATCACAAGCAATTAATAATGCCACACACAAAATAAATCTACAGGGAATGAGTGTTGTTTGAGAATCAAAGAAAATAAAAAAGCATTCGTTATGAAATATAATTAAATATTTCAGTGCCATCACAGCAGAATGGCCCAGAGAGAAGGAACAGCTTTTTAGCTATAAGCAAGAAGAACAAAAGGTGTGAAACTGTGAGAATAAGGACAAGGAAGCATGGAAAGTTATACAAGCGATGTGCAACCAACAGATATTAGACTGCAACCCTATGAGAAATAGCAGGCAAAAGAGTTAAAACCCAGAGCTCGTCCTTTATATCTAAAGACTCCCCATGTGTCTATAAAACACAGCAACAAATTTAAGCCAAGAGATAAGTGAATACACACCATTACAATTTAAAACGCTTAGCATTTTTAACCCTATGTTTGGAGTGTTTCTTTCTATCCCTCTCTGCAGACTCAATACTGATTCATGAACGTTAGAAATATTCACTGGGGCATCTTGGCTGATAAATTGAAAACTGATCGAAACCTCAGACGCTGACATTGCCACTCTACACACGTCTAGTTCTCAAAAGTCTTTCATCACCGCGCTGAAAAGTTCAAACCACTGGAAAAAGTGGTGCATGTGTTGCCTTAAAATAGTTTGCCCTCAGTCCTCTATTTTGGTGGGAGATCATCCCACTCAGTTCCTAAAATATATATCTTTCAGTGTGAATGCCTGCATGCACGACTGATTTCCAATGCAATTTCCAAATCCAACTGAACTGTAAAGAAACCCAGGATCAAGAAGATTAAGTTGGGGTTTCTTTTGTAATTGCAAAGTACACAGACATTTCCTTTTCTTCTGCCTAAAGACACCAATATACCGAGGTCACGTATTCTTTTCTGCTTAAAATCGTTCCGACGTCTCAGCTCTGTTTTACATTTTAAATACAAAGCAGGATCATAACATTAATATCATAATCTGCCTTCTCAGATGAACAGGTCATGTAAATGAAACCAAAGCACAAAGCCTTTTGTTCCTGAATTAAACAAGATTAGAAGGAATCGAAATACACCCGGTGTGTCACCAGCACCATCCAACTTTTATCTTTTTGGAAAGGTTAGACGACTCCTCTCTGGTTACACGGATGACCGAATGGACATCCAGTTGTATCAAGTCAATTCATTCCAGCAAGGCGCTGCTTTAACAGATTAAACAGACAGCATCAAATCCAGGAAAAAATGAACTGTCAGGAAAATATCAAGATACACTTTGGCTGTCTTTCCACTACTGGCCTTGTTAAACAGGATAACGCATGGATTTTGTAGGAAGCTGAGAAAGGAGCACAAAGTATCGTGTGTTGTTGATCCAGCATATGGTGTAGTGTTAGACAACAGACTCTTGTGTTGTTGTCTCATCTCTGATATCATCTGGACATCACACACCTCCTTCCTGACAGCTTTAATCAGCGACTTGTGGACTTGTTGTGTTTTGAACCGTTATGTCAGCTGATTCTTATCAAGTAAAGCTACTGACATAGGAAACAAAACAAGCCTGGATCTCTAACGGGTAACGACTCAAGTTGCGCTCAGTTTTGAGAAGTCTAACGCTGCGTCGCTGAATATAATAATAATAATAATAATAATAATAATAATAATAATAAAGAAGAAGAAGAAGAAGATAAAGAAGAAGGCAGGGTTTGGAGTATGGTGTCAGTATGTTTGTGAGGTCAGTGCTCTCCTTACCTCCACACTGAAGGGCTGCTCCTCTCCGTAAACACCACATACAATCCAAAGCACGAACTGCAAACCCAGCGGCCCCGGATAAACGCTAGTCAACCGTCTTCTAGCATGAAATGCTAACAAAAACATAATGTACACAGGTCTGGCTGTTTTTTTTTATTATTAGTATCAACAGTCAAACATAACCGGAAGGAATAAATCCCCGTTTTTCAGTTGGTCGGAAACATCGGTGAAGAGGAGGATGTATGGAGGAGAAATCCGGAGGAACGCCGTTAGCCTCAGAGTCCCTGCGTCGTGTGTGTGCCTGTGCGCGTGTATGCCTGTGCGCGCGCGCATGTGTGTGTGTGTGTGTGTGTGTGTGTGTGTGTGTGAGTGTGTGAGTGAACTGGCCGCTCGCCTCCAGCACGCCCGATATGATGGTGATGTTTTGTGCTGAGGAGTATCGAGGACACAAGCTTTACTGCGAGTTTTCATCCGTTTTCGACTGGTCTTCTGCGCATGCGCAATACACACACACACACACACACACACACACACACACACACACACACACACACACACACACAGAGGAGACGCGTGTAACAACAGTGCTGCTACCTAACACCTACCTCAGTCAAACCACCTCAGATGTACCATACAGAAGATAACACTGATGCTTTACAACAACAGCAACAACAATAATAATAATCGGATTAAGATATTTTAAATTGTAATTATTAATTTTTATTAAGAATATACAAATAAAAAATCGATTGCTATTTGTTATAATTACAATGTCTCACACACTGCATGCTATATTTCCTTTATAACAAATCCTACAATGTCAGCTGGAACAAATACACACACCATCTCCTCTAGTGTGTAGTAAATCTAAAGACTCCCTGTGTGTCCATAAAACACTGGAGCAAAGATGATCCAGAACCACATCAAAGCTGTAAAACCACACCACTGTACTCTTCAACACCTCCACTGTTTAATCCTGCAGCCTTATAGAATACATTTATTTCTTTAATAAATTCGTTTGTATTGATTACTGGTGTATTGTATGTTATTGAGCTATTGCTCAGCAGACGAAGTGCACAAAAGAAAAGAAAAAGAAAAGAAAGAAATCTGCCCACTAGAGGGAAGTGATAACCAAAATGTACATGTACACCAACAACACCACGTTTTCTTAAATACACAGTGGGTAGTATCTGTATTTATGCCCAATACATAATGAGACATTAAAAATCTTATATTATCCAAATCTTAGTGTTTATTTAAAATGGTTAACCAAAGACAGATGCAGATGTAACAGCTGATGATGAAAAATGGAATCAGGTTAAATGAAGCAGATGACTTTCCCAGCAGGGTCCACACCAACACCGTTAACCCTATTGAGGGGATTTCAATTTGCAAAGGGTCCAAAGGGTGTACTACACACACTAAATGGGAACCCTCTATGTGAAGGGAATAACATCATAACCATTAAAAATCAAAATCATTAATAGCCATCTTGACCCAAAGACAGTGTCTTTTACCTTTGCTAATTCACCAAGCACCCTAACAGACCTACGGCCAAACCAGTTAGTTGTATCAGTCATAAGAAGATTTTTAAAAAGAAAGAAAACGAAAAGAGATTAATAAACAATAATGATTATAGCAAAATGTTTCAAACTTGGCATTGCAAGAATTTGAAATCATTTCTGAACAGAAATGGTTAAGTTTTCACTCTGGATTTCTCTGCACGGTGTGTTATGTTCCTTTAGGAATCATGGTTCTAACTATATCCACCAACTGTCAGTGCTATTCACTTTTTTGATCTTGCGCCTGTGAAAAATGAGTCATTTATACAACTGGGACAAATGAGCTTTAATGTAAAATGTGAACAATGTATGCTTGGAAATGTAATTTTTTTTAGAACAGAGCTGAAGCCCCAAGCAGTTGGCCACCTTTTGGGTGTGGGGTTATGGTGGTACAGTATGTGCAGGGTAGATGCTATGGTCTGAGTCTTGGCATTTTGCTGCAGACATGTGAAGATAATGGCATCCTAAACTAGAGCACTCACACTCATTTCAGCAGCCATCTGTGCCACCATGGGTGCTTTTCCTCTCTTATTTCCTCCTCCTTCTCTTTCCCCTCTAATAATTTCCTTTTCAGCAGTGTAATCCTTAATGTAGGCTTGAAGTTTTGAGGCTCTTTCTGAGTGCCCCCAAACCTTCCTCTCAGAATATTTCTTCTAATGCTATAAGTGCATCTGTTCACCTTGTGCAAGTATGGCTCAAAATCTTACATTTGCTTTCCTAACAGATCGGCCATAAAACTCAGTGAAAGCTGAAAGTAAGCATATTATAACATGGTGTCGTTACTCTTGTTCTTTCTCCTTAAACCACCACGTTTAACTTTATTTCTTCATAACACAACCATCACTGATGCAATCCTGAGATGAAATGACCCGTACCAATGTACAGTAGACAAGAAAGCAGTTGGACTTCTTCGAACAGACAGAAATGCAGTAGGCAGACTCTGCTCTCCAGCATATAATTTTGATCGAGCCTGAAGCCAAGCTGCCAGAGTTGAAAGCTGAGAGCCCACAGGTCAAACCAAGTTCATAGACTTTTCACAAAACCAGGACTACTTCGCTGCTCCAGTTAGCCTGAACTAATTCAGGACTTAAGTGGAAATAAGTGTTAAAAGGAAATAAGTGTTACTGATAATTTCTCTGACTTTTAGATGACCTAATGAAACCTTTAAGAAATATGTATGCATGTAGCACAGTATAATATTAATAATAAGTTTAATAATGAGAATTTACACTGTGGAAGGAACAAGCCCTCCGTGGTCTCAGTGGAAATGTAGTGGAAATATAGGAAGAGTGGATAATAATGTAAGAAAATGTGACTTGGGAGCTACACTTGTGTTTTTAGTTCTGAATAGGTGGCTTATTCTGTTATTAAACTAAAAGTATATATTTATGAACTAATGAACTATTAACAGTCTGAAGAACAATTTGTGCTTGTGTGTCCCTGTGCATACTGTATGTCAGTGGGAGAGCGGCGATGGTGTCATGACGCAAGAAGAAGCTTGAGGAGTGATAAAAAAGAGCGATCACAAAGTTTTAGATGCTCACAGTGATATGTGGTCATGTACTTTATCCAGAGACAGCCCCCTGCCTGTTTGAGGGTGTGCTGAGAGCACTACACCATGCTGGGCATGAGTAAGGAGGTGAGACCCCCTGGCAAGGAGGAGCTGTCATTTATTGACAGGAAGCACTATTGGTGGGGAAGAGAGAAATGTCAAATCCTCATTGTAATACGACAGACTGAGCAGACCCACTCTTTGTGCCATCACTTTGCATGTCAAATCCATAACCCCCCTGCTGTAAAGCGGAAACGCAGCAACAGCCACACTCTCATGTCGTCCTCAAAAAGACAACAGACTGTCTGATTCTGGCCATCAAACCCAACATCACAAACAGACAGACATCACATCCATTATTAGATTATTCTGGGATTTCATTGTGGTTTTAAAATCAAATCATATTCCACAGAAACTTGCTATAAAATTAAATTGTATTTTCAGCATCATCGCTATTATCCAACTGAAAATAATTTATTAATTTAAACCATATAGCAGAAACATACAGTAACATATATTAAAAAACTACTAGCTGACTTTGATCTTTGATTCTAAAAATATTGGCTGTAGGAGGCTACAGGTTTTTTTTGTGTAAAATCTATCTACACACACACAAACACACACACACACACACACACACACACACACACACACACACACACACACACACACACACACACACACACACACACACACACACAGTATGTAATTAAGGATTAAAATAATCTTTTAGAAGGCCTAATTAGACAGAATAAAGAGAATGGGAAAGATGTGGGTCTTGAAGAAGGTTTTAAAAACAGCTGACACACATGTTCACAGAATCAATTCATGATCAATACTTCATCAGACAGTGTTTCTTGTCTATAGTTATAAAATCTGCAGTGCCTTTCTAAAATATCTGCCGCCTTAAATGAACAAATATTCTCTGTACAGATTGTCAGATGAAGTTCTAATAACAGGAAAAATAAAAATAAAAGTCAGCCAGAAAAGTTCAAGTAAATTTGTCAATTTGACCAATTTT
Organism: Tachysurus fulvidraco; assembly: GCF_022655615.1. Taxonomy (NCBI): domain Eukaryota; kingdom Metazoa; phylum Chordata; class Actinopteri; order Siluriformes; family Bagridae; genus Tachysurus; species Tachysurus fulvidraco. The sequence continues at coordinate 17,385,959 of NC_062520.1, read as the reverse complement.
CCAAGTACTAAGTTTAAACCTCTTTTAGTTGTGTCAGTTTGTCATTTTACATCATCATGGTCATTAGGAAAATAACAACTGCTAACTCATAATGTATGGCAGTAATACTCAATGCCCATTATTATATGAGTCACAATCACATCATCAAAAAAGTTAATCATCCTCATCCTCTGTACAGCATCAGGAGGGGGTTTACTTTTCCCCAGGAGGGAGTTGTAATGCTGAAGGACGTTATAAGGGTAATGAGTGATATATATGTGTGTACACGCGTGTGTGTGTGTGTGTGTGTGTGTGTGTGTGTGTGTGTGTGTGTGTGTGTGTGTGTGTGTATACACATGTCCCACATATAGCACAGTGTGATTTCTTTCTTTCTCAGCTTATTAGGAGTTCAAGCACAGGGTCGACTCTTGAACTGAGAGGGTAACAACTTGGCTCAAAGGGCTCAATCCACAACCGTCTGAGAAGTAATATAACGTATTTATTAAATTAAAACTGTCTCTAAATGTACTACCAGAAACACATGATGCTTTCCAGGTTATATTCAAAATGAAATAGAACTTCTAAATTATTTCCTTTTGAAAGAATATTCACTTATCACTATGGTGCCTGAGGCACAGTGACTAATAAAAAAATAAAATAAATCATATTCAGTCTTGCCTGTGTTGCCTAAGCAGTGTACTGCTAAGATTATTACACTGATATTCAAATGAGATGATAAGTACATGATAAGTACATCATGATAACTGATACCTGGTGTAATATATTATTGAAATACCACATTAAATTAGACGATGCACTTGTATCTTGCCATGTAAACTGCAGGCTCTGCACATTTTATTGAAAGTTCAGTTGCCACTTGGGTCTATTTCTATGACAAATAAGCATGGGCTGTAAACTGAAGTACTTTATAATAAAGCTTTAAGAATAACTTTCTGATATGCTTGTTTATGCTTAAGGGTCAGGCAAGGTAATATTTAAGTGACTTCATAAAAAATACAAATAACTGATTGTAATGAAAAGCCTCTGATTCTATCTTTTGAGCAATATGAACAGAACAGAAATGGCCAAACTGTTTAATACTGTTGTATCAGTATTATAGTTATTTAAGATACAATACCATCCGTGAAGTGCTCCATGGAATAAAACCACAGCTCAAATAATTGTAGCTAAGTTCATAGCAGAGCTATGTTACATTTACAGCAGGTATTTTACATGCACATATGAGCGACAGCCAAAACAAGATCCATGAGGAATGTCAGAACTGGACCATGCATTTGAACAGCAGGCAAAGTGGGTGGTGGTGGTGGTGGTGGTGGTGGTGGTGGTAGTGGTGGTTGGGGATATGAGTTATATGCAATTTCAACAACCACTCTTACATTAACATGGCCAAGTTGAAGAATTAAGTAGGATTTGATGACAGGATGGAGAACAAACATCTAGGTTGTAAGTTTCCTTTTCATTATCTAAATCACAGGTCCATGGGCTGTTGAAAGCCAAATCAATTTGCTGATGATTATGAACATAAAATAAACAAAGTATAAATATAAAAATACTAATAAAAATAAAAAAATTACTTCTAACTTTTAAGCTTAGCTCAAATAATTCAAAATAATAGCTGGATATGCTTTTTAATTATCTAACCAATTAATAAACCAGGATTCTGGCAGATTAAAAGAAGAGGTTTGAAGTTAGGGACTACCACACATAATACTGATTGTACAATCTATCATTGCTACGTTGGGTGTCATTTTATATAATATGGGTAGATGTGACTTTAAAAATGGTTCCTAATCCAGACTTCAGTTTCCAGTGCATCCCATAATACTGCAGGTTTTACAAGAAAATACAGACAAAGTTTCAGCAGCCTTGGATGATTATGCTTGAGTTTGTTTGACCTTTAACCCCATTCCAACATCAGGAGACTCTACCAGGAAGAGTTAGAAACTTAACATCATCTGCAGGATGGCAGAAAATCCCACAGAAAGTATAAGTAAAACTGCACATTAGGAAAGTTATCAGCCCTCTCCATCAGCCAAACTGCAAGTGTTGATGGTTTGAATTTTACTCAATACAAAACACCACCCTGTATAATAATAAATAAACAATCCAATTAGACGTCCATGTTCATTAATGATAAGTCATGATTACATGGTTACTGATGCTCAAAATTGTCTCTGTAAGTTCAATAAAAACAATTCGGATTTAAGTCTTAGAGAAATAATTTATGTAAAACCATTCAGTCAAATAACTGACAGATACGACATAAAGGCTACAACTGATCTACATGAAACATATAAGGAAGCCACAGGGGTTATCCTCTGCGTGTGTGTGTGTGTGTGTGTGTGTGTGTGTGTGGGGGGGGGGTGTCCTGCCACATGGCAATTGTACCCAGGAGAGATTCTGGACTCACTGCCACCATGACCAGGATGTATGAATAGTGTATGTAATCCTGTTTTTTTGAACATTGACATGAAGTGATATCATAGTTTTTGCTGAATAACTATCATACTATAAAACGTCAAAAGATTTCTCTGCTAGCTGATGTCTTAAACACACATGTTTCTCAAGCAAAAGTAAAAAGATTTGATTCTTTTTAAAAATGTACCATTACATGTACAGTAAGTTCTGCAACAAGATTACATGTAGTTTGTTACGTTCCATTCCTGAAGACAGCAGATGTACTGTATTATTGTATCAGCTCAGTCGTTATACAGCTTTGAAAGACTGGATGTTTGTTGTTAGGTTGTTCACAGACATGATACATGTTTTGAATGTTGTATACAGTATATGTAGACATGATGGTTGAAATCGGGCAAATGCATCCAGCCCTCGTTTACTTACATGACTTAATTTGTAACCTTGTGCTTAGAATTTTGCTCTGAAGATGAGATCGATATGATACCAAAGGACTATTTAAGAGGTTTTTTTTATTTACTGTTAATCTAATGTTTACATCTTTCTTCCTTCTTCCTTCCTTCCTTCCTTCCTTCCTTCCTTCCTTCCTTCCTTCCTTCCTTCCTTCCTTCCTTCCTTCCTTCCTTTGTTTCTTCTATTGTTCTTTTGTTCATATAAGCAGTTAAACAAGTGGCAGCAGAGGTGTGATACAATAACATTAATTTACAGCAATTTGCTGTTTGAAAAATAATCATAAATAAATGATTAAATAAATAAACTATTACTGTAATTAACCTTGCAAAGATAAAAATAATCCCACACAATTATTATTATTTCCAGCAATTTACCAGATAAAGACCCTTTCAGGTGAACGTCTAATTATGACCAAAATTATGAATAGCAGAAAAAAGTTAGAAAATGAAACAGGCATCATGGTTATTACTCCAATAATGTAATAGATGTTAATGTACAGTTAAAATAAATGACAGTAGACTTGTAAATAGAAAACACTATTTTATTATTATTTTCTGTGCAAACAAAATCTTTAATGGTAAATGTGTTGTGATAAAATAAAGACTAATGCAGAAAGGTAACAAATGCACACATACTAATGGAAACAAATTTCATGATGATTATTTAGATTAAGATTTACTGGCAAATATTTCTAAATACACACAATTTTAACATTAACTGTTACTATGCTATATTATATTTGAAAACTCGGAATACAAAAGAGTAAAGTATAAAATTCTTACAAATATAGGGGAAAAGTAAAAGTGCTTTTTTAAAAAAAAAAAATTACAAGGAAAACAAAAGAAACAAACAATACTCTTGGTGCTGCTTATTGCATTGCTAATGTTTTTCTCCGCACCATTAAAGTTAGTCACAATTGCAATAAGCAAGAGTGCTTATGTTTAAATAAATAAAAAAAAACATACAAAGAATACAATGCCAGTTCCATTTTATGATTCCATTTTATGATGGGTTAATGTTGTATAAAGAAACATATATTATTAGTGTCAGATCCAAACAACAACAACAACAACAATAAGAAGAAGAAGAAGAAGAAGAAGAAGAAGAAGAAGAAGAAGAAGAAGAAGAAGAAGAAGAAGAAGAAGAAGAAGAAGAAGAAGAATTTTTTGGATTCCTGAAGATATATTTGAAACCCACTTGGAAAAAAATGCACCTCTATTATACAATTCATCTCTTTTGTAAGCTTTTAGAAACAAAAACAGTCTTTGCAGGGATCTATGCAGAGTCATTGTGGGTTTACCTAGAGAAAAAAAAATATTTCGGACAATTACTGAAATGATGTATGACCAATCACCATCACCAATAATTCTTAAAATAAGAAATTAATAATAATTTATGATTTCTCATATAATACTTCACAATTTTCCTCAGTTCTGATCCTAATAACACTCTTTATACCTTATTGTTTATTTGTTTGACTTACTTTTAAGATATCAGATTAATGTTGTGTTATAGTGATACAGATTTATTTTTCCGGTTTAATTGTCATGTTCCCTCTGCGTGTGTTTATGTTTATGACTATGACTGAGAGTTGGCTCAGTTTGTCAGATGCCCCTTTACATGACTCACTTTCAAAAAATGGGACGCTTCACACCCACCACATTCTGTTCCCAGAAGGACTGACTTTTCAGATAATCTGACTGTATCCAACTCTAGTCAGTTCTTACCTCACCCCAGTGATCATCATCCCACTCTGTGTTTCTCCATCCAGATCCAACCTACACACTAGCCACATCAGACCCGGACACACACACACACGTATGAATGGTACATCAAAGACTCAATGAAGTGTTTGGTGTGAAAAACAAATAAAGTGTCAACTTTATTATCTTACATGCAAATTCTTATATATATTTCTAGCTTGGTTTCCCTGACTCCTTGCTTTTCTTTTGCATCACTCTGGAGCCCCTCCATGTGATCATCTCTTTTAATGGCTACAGTCACTGATAATATTCTACCGTCCTTGTGCTCTTTAATAAACATTTTAAGAACTTAAGAAATATATACTGTACTGTACCTCTTGCTTCTGCGCTACTGTACTTTACATGAACTCAACCGTGCACTTGCCGCTTCTCTGAATAAACTATGTGGCAGTCAAGTGCCCTTGTATTCTGAACAGAAAGATTCCAACAACACTTAAGCTTCACAAGCTTATTCAAAACTTCTGTCGAATTGCAGACAATTACTTTATCCTTGCCAGAGGGATTCGGTATGTGTTTAGCTAGCAGGGAGATCTCAGCTTCTCCCCTGACTAATAGTCAATAGTGGCTTAGAGCTCACAGCTCTTATCCCCTCCAAACAATGAGTTACACCCTGCCTCCAGCCCATTCACACAAATTTGATTAAGCAATGTTACTAAATTTGTGCAAAAGAACTTCTCTTAAAGTTTTAGTATATCATAGATTAGAATACACAGAAAAACTTTATAATACCAGTACAGAAATTATCAGGCTCTAATACCTGAATTAGTAATCACTTAAATATAAACTAATGATGATTTGAAAATACAATTGAAAATACTAAGAACAATACTTGGAACAATTGAAAATACTAAGATGCTAGAAACTAGAGGAACCCCATATTGAGAACATGCACAGAAAGTCCACACAGACAGTAACCCAAGCTCAGGATCACACTGTGGACTCTGAGAGTGCAACCCTATAACACCACTGTTAAATGCATATTTTATTATTTTTTTTAATATTTATTTTATTTATAAATTTATTTTATTTTTTTAATAATTATTTTTTTTTATAAATCTCATCTTTAGTGAGAACAAATGGTCCTTTGAAAAGGGTGAGTGTGAGAAAATAATTGAGGAAATAAAGAGTGTAAATAGCCTGGAGTCTTGCAGCCTTCGATGTAGCATACAATGTAGTGCAGATTATTCTCTGAGAATGCTAACAGCTTGCTTCAATAAAGCCAGATGTAGCTGCCTTGACTTCCTCATTATGAGTGTCAGGCTTGTGGAGAGTGTGCAGTATAAAAGCCAGACCACTTTAAAATCAATACCATTGCACAACATTAAACTAATCTACAATTGCTCTTTAATGTCTTAACAGAGTCACCTTTGTATGTGTGTGTGTGTGTGTGTGTGTGTGTGTGTGTGTGTGTGTGTGTGTGTGTGTGTGTGTGTGTGTGTGTGTGTGTGTGTGTGTGTGTGTGTGTGTGTGTGTGTGTGTGTGAGTTGTGCCTGATTTATCAAACTGGACACAAATAGATAGATCATTTCAAGCATTTACACATACAAGAATTTCATGAATACTAAAGAAATTGAGTATTTATGAAAATCCCATAAAAAAAAAAGGTTCTTTTACTACTACTGCCCTAGACAGTGTGTGTACATTTCTGCAGAACAATATTAATGATTTATGCTCAAAATCATCTGTAAATCATATAATGGATGATTTACTGCACTTGCATATAGAAAATAATGTCAAGTTTAATTAATCATTTTTATTTAGTTTACAGCATTTAGCAGATCCTGTTTTATACAGAGTGAATTATAGAAGTGCTCTGGAGTCTTTATCAAAACACATCCTTATGCTAGTTTACTAATCGATTTACATTATTGCAATTAAATAAAAAATATAAAAAAGAATAAAGAAAGTGAGCCAAAGCAAACAGAGGAATCAAGAGAAATAAATCAAATCATAAAAGATGACAAATGAAATTTCACCTTATAAAAGTAGGACGAGTTGGTCTGTCTGCACACAGCCTTAAGCTGTAAACAAATGCCTCACCTGAATGAAGATTTAATGTCACTTATTATTATTAATATTATATATTATTACATATTTTTATTTCCATAAATGTGAGTCAAAATAACTCGCTTCTGCTGTTCAGACCCCAATCCATCATTGTCAGTAAATTCCACTGCTGTGTTTGAGACTTTAACCTGACCGTTCAGTTTTTGCTAGCTCCCAGGTGTCTGTGCACTCAAACCATTTGCACTTGAGGTTTTGTGTGTGTCACAATATGCAAATCAGCTGTCTCGGGTATACGCTTTGTGAGCAACACATGCTGGTGAGTAACTGGTGGGCATGTTCTGTTCAATTTGGATTTTTTGACACAAACATTTACACACATCCTGGTGGATAAATGAGGCCCAGTGACAGTAAGACAAATGTGCTTGTGTGTGTGTGTGTGTGTGTGTGTGTGTGTGTGTGTGTGTGTGTGTGTGTGTGTGTGTGTGTGTGTGTGTGTGTGTGTGTGTGTGTGCATGTGTTGCATGCTAATTATAAGACATTGTAGTTATTCTACTCATCACCCCCTGTAAATGTTTATTTGTGCCTTGTTTGTGACTTACACAGATACATTTCAGCAGGTTTAAAATTAAAAATCTTAATTTTTATGATGCAGGTTTGACATTAAAAACAAAGGCAGATCATAGCTTGCTGAGAAGTGTTATAAAAGTGCACCGATTGCTGTCTTAAACTGTTTCCTCTTCTCAGCTGCTTTATTATCTTTCTCTACCAATAAAGGAGAATGGTGCTTGTTTCATTTTGGTCCTATTTGCTATTAAAGCACATAAGTGTTGCCGCATGCTGACTCAAAGGGTAATTTCAAATAAGTGCAGTAATGTTTTGAAAGCTGGTACAGCACAGTGGCAGTGTACAGGCTCTGTGGTATGCCTACACATGACGCACACAGATATAAATTCAGTAAGCTGCACACACACACACACACACACACACACACACACACACACACACACACACACACACACACACACACACACACACACACACACACACACTCTCTCTCTCTCTCTCTCTCTCTCTCTCTCTCTCTCACACACACACACACACACACACACAGACACACACACACTCACACACACACACACACACACACACACACACACACACACACACACACACACACACACACACACACACACACACACACACACACACACACACACACACACACACCAATCCACTTCAAATCTTTTTGTTTGTAAAACCATTGTGCATGAAATTTCACCAACTCAATCACTGTTGTTTCATACATAAAATAGGTCACTTAAATGACTGTTTTCAAGGCTACAGTATGTCTCGTGTGCTGGGCATTATATTAACTTACAAGGATTACTTCAAGGTTATTTCAAAATTCTCCTCTCCATGGAAAAAAAGAGCTTCTTTTGTTCAGCCCACACACATACAATGCTAAGGGGTACAAGGCAAACACTCTTAAGGGCATTCATGTGTTAAATCAACACCCAGCTTTGGTATGCCAGTAGAGGGACCCAATTCAAGGACCAGCCTACAATTTATAACTGTCAGAGCCATTCCAGGCTTAGACTTGACCTACATGCACCACTGACCCATGAGCACTTCCATTGTACCTGGAATGAAGCACTACCTCAAAGGAGATGTTGTGCTCTGTGCTGTCCCATGGGGCCCATAGAAAACATTTTGCTTATTTCTCTCAAACCTTTTCCTGCTTCATTCACACCTGTCTTGGACTATAATACCAAGAATATTTATTATCCATTAATTAGTGTTCATTGTTCCAGAGACTCTTGTTGGGAGTAGGTTTAGTTTAGTAGGTTTACCTCACTGATTAGTCAACAATCAGTTACATTAATAAGACATTTTTATATTTGATGCATTTACTTAAACAAAAACATATGTTCAATTCAAATGATTTGTTATTTGAGTATTTAATTATGTAAATTATACCTTACAAATGTAACCATAATGAGTAAGACAGAGTTAACAGTGGCAAGGAATAACTTCCTGAGCTGATATTAAGAAGAAACTTCAAATGCTTCTATCCTCATCTGTGTGACACTGGAAAGTGTGATTATAAATCATTTTCCTTCCATAACTCTGCTCTATGGTTAAAAGGTGCATCTGTAACAGAGAAATGCATTCCAATTTTAACATGAAGTTTATCATGTTAAATTTATCAACTGTTCACTGATGGAGGCTCAAGTGTCAAAACTGTTCATGGCAAATGCAGTCCAAATCCATCTCTGTGGTTTCTAAGTGTTATTAACCAAAGTGCTCCCATGTATCTACAGGCTGTCCATGTGGGGTCATCAGCAGGAGCAGCGAGCGGCCTCCAATCATCAGGATGGATCAAGCAGGACTCAGGCGTAACACAGAGAGAGAGAGAGAGAGAGAGAGAGAGAGAGAGAGAGAGAGAGAGAGAGAGAGAGAGAGAGAGAGAGAGAGAGAGAGAGAGAGAGAGAGAGAGAGAGAGAGAGAGAGAGAGAGAGAGAGAGAGAGAGAGAGAGAGAGAGAGAGAGAGAACACAAAATTATAATGGAAGAGTGAAAAATCTTGGGGTATTATAAGATAAGATAAGATAAGATAAGATAAGATAAGATAAGATAAGATAAGATAAGATAAGATAAGATATAATGGGAAGCCCTGCTCTTAAACAGAGAATAAAATCTTGCCAAGTACCCAAATACCAAATGTTTGTAGAATCTAATACAATACTTAAGCTGTTTGGAAGAGAGAGACATTACTGAGTCTGTTACAAAACATAGTGCTGCAAACTAAATTGCTTCTAAGATGCCCAGTCATTAGAAAAATAAACATATACTCTATTTAAACATAGTTAAAACATTTGTTCCATTAATGAACACAAAAATAGACCAACTGATTTCAATTTTAATGGTAAGACAGCAACCAACAGCATGGATGCAGAAAGATATGAGGGTCAAATAAACAATATCTAAAACACTGCGGTAGTTTTACTTAACTAGTGAAAGTGGTACAATGCTGTGCACACAGCAGAGATACTTTACCACACTGATTGGGCCCATTCACACCACTCCATCACTGATAATTTTTCCATAACAACAAACCTTTTTTTATGTTTAATTCCTTACTTATTACATGAAAAGTGTTTGATCATTTTTGTATATGTTCATTTTCTCCTCAATTTAGTTCCAATTCATCACCATTAGCTAACTCTCTCCCATCACACAACAGATAACAACTATTAGGGTAAACACTTGCTTCCTCCAAAGCAGTGAAACACACCCAGATGAAAATACTGTCTGCCTTCATTTATGTACAGGTCCTTCTCAAAAAATTAGCATATTGTGATAAAAGTTTATTATTTTCCATAATGTAAGGATAAAAATATAACTTTCATATATTTTAGATTCATTGCACACCGATACATTCATTGCGATACTCCAGACTCAGTCCACTGCTTCCACAGGTCCCCCAAGGTCTGGAATCGGTCCTTTTCCACAATCTTCCTCAGGGTCCGGACTTCCCACTGAGGTGCCTTGATACAGCACTCTGGGAACAGCCTATTCATTCAGAAATTTCTTTCTGTGTCTTACCCTCTCGCTTGAGGGTGTCAATGATGGCCTTCTGGACAGCAGTCAGGTCGACAGTCTTACCAATGATTGCGGTTTTGAGTAATGAACCAGGCTGGGAGTTTTTAAAAGCCTCAGGAATCGTTTGCAGGTGTTTAGTAGGAGTTAATTAGTTGATTCAGATGATTAGGTTAATAGCTCATTTAGAGAACCTTTTCATGATATGCTAATTTTTTGAGATAGGAATTTTGGGTTTTCATGAGCTGTATGCCAAAATCATCAGTATTAAAACAATAAAAGACCTGAAATATTTCAGTTGGTGTGCAATGAATCTAAAATATATGAAAGTTAAATTTTTATCATTGCATTATGGAAAATAATAAACTTTTATCACAATATGCTAATTTTTGAGAAGGACCTGTATATGCAAGAGCTCACAGACACCCTCCATTGGCTAGACTTGCTGTAATTGACAGGGGAGATGGTATAACATTTCTCTTACCCAGGACACATGATTAATTTTGCTACATTGATTTCTGATCTTGAATAATCTCTCAACAATAGAGGCAAGGGCTTTTCTATTGTGCCACTTGAGAGCACAAAATGTTTGTTTTTGTATTTGATTTTTGCAGCCCTATTCAGGAACCATGAGCCAAATGCCAAATGCGGGTATTGTCATTATATCCTGTTACGGATGCATATCCACATACAGATGTTTTAATAAAGAACAATGTCACACTCAGGTTCTAGTAAGTGCAACCTGACAGGGTCCAGGGTCTAATGTCCTGTGTCCTCATTACAATTCTAAGCAATCACAGTATTAGACCATATACTGTAGTACAGACCATATAGAATGTAGAAGCCAGTATTTTGTGCCACAAATATAGCACATGAACGTAGCAATTGAAAACCATTTGGGATTCAGCCTACTCTCTGGGGCGATGATGACGTTTCCATAGAAACAGCCTTTGCCACTTCATTATGAAGGTTCAAGTGTTTGTAATAGTTCAGCATGGTGCTCGGTTTCAAGTAGACAGGGGCCTGGTTTTGTATGACTGAAAAATTAGTCACAGGCAACATGGCTACCGAAAGGGTCTTTAGGGAGTCTCTCAACAATCACTGTACATTCCAGATACAAACCAATGGCATATGATTTTGTATTATTGGATAATTGGAAAAAACATGGCTTGATGTAATTTTCATTTGTCTCCAGATTAGCTATGCTATAGGTGACAAAAGGAACATTCATGAACTGCAAATGTGATTAAAAAGCACATTTGGGTGCCTTCATATTAGTTGCATTTGTCACTGTGATCCATTGTGCTACAGAAATGTTCTCTGCAACACAGCAGTAAAAACATTACACTCATCATCCAGCACAGGAGCACAACATTTCCATCTGTCAATGCAAGTTCTAATACATTATCTGCTTAAGATATATGAAACATCTAATGTCTCCTACAGATCCTTCTTAAATTTTTAAGCTGCATTCTAAAGGTAATTGGCTCAGTCCAAACCTTTTTATTCCTGAGAGGCATTCACATGACTCACAGTATTTGATTTAATGCTAGGACAATGAAATAATCTCACTTATTATCACCAATTCAGCAGGACTGATCTAGTAAGGCAGGTTACTGTGGAATTTATCCATATGAGGCTCTATATGTAAAGTGAATTTCACAATTGAGACAGACAGCTAAACCCACTAGAGAATATCAGGAAATAATTCCATTTAAATCTGGCAATCCGAAACGGTGAGCCTTTAGCCCTGATGACGGCAGATAACAGATTCACCAGTTGCTGATGTCAGAGTCTGAGAGAGGAGCTTTTTGTTGCCAGAGACACCTTTCCTGTCCTTCTTTTCAGAGATGCTCTCCACTGACCTGCAAAACTCTTAGAAGTGCCATCTGTTGCTGCTGGCATGGTAATGCCAAAAACTATACAGAATTAAGGCACTTTTTGTGTATGAGTGAAAAATAGATTCAGCCTGTGTAGACAAATGTTGTGTATTTAGTGATGTAGCTATGATTGCATCAGCTTTGTCTAAAAGACATCAAATATTTGAACAAATATATTTTATTAAGGCTGTATTTGTACAGTAGATGTACAGTATAAGCAATGAGGCGTTCATATGAACAATATACTATGGAGCTTTTTCATTTACAAAATATGTGTTAGATTTGTTGAGATTGAGATGGTTAATTTTTGCGGGTTGTAGTAGACTCTCTAAGTTTACTTTCAAGGAAGACGAGTACAGAGAAAAGAGAGTAGCCTAAAAGGGCCCCTCTGGCATATGTTTCAGTTTAATACAGTTCAGACAGAACAATAGCATATGATGTTTTGCACAGAGAAATGAACATACCTCAAGGAATGGTATTTCCCCTGCTTTTCCTAGTTGTTATACATTTCACTGTGATCATATGCAGTGTTCCTTGCCAATTCCCAAACACACCACAACAACTTACAAATACTTGGAGCATTTTCTTGATTAAAAACAAAGAAATTGAATGAGTTGGGTCATAGTAGAAAAGAAAAGACAGACTATCAAGTGCTGTCAAAACATTTGGCCAGTATAACTGCAATATTTTGAATATATTACTGATGCAGGGTACAATGTCTGAAATGGCATTTAGTTCCCTAAAGGGCTTTTAAGTTTGCATTAGAGCATTAGAGTGAGCAAATGTTTAATATGTTGATTATCCATTGTGCTTGAGACGGAACATTGATATTCATTGTATAGAGAATACTACAAAAAGGCAGCTTGTGAATTTTTTTCTGTGAGACTGGTGTCTATGTACTTTTAGAAAGATGGAACCACAAGAACTGTCCAGAAACTCATTTTTCCCTTCCCTTCTCTGTGCATCAGTAGACACATGACTGCATATTTCATTAGTACATTTATTCATTTGATTGCTGCTGCATCCTGGCCAGCTGCCTAATGTAGGCCAATTACCACAAGAACCTTTTCAGGCCTGTGTGCTGAAACTGAATATAGGTCCTGGCAATGGTTCTCTGTCTTCTCTGAGTGCTTCATTTCCACTGCGGTCTCGTATTACCTTTTCAGTCTGCCCCTGTCATATTTCCTTTTACGTCCCATCTTTATTCTGTGTTCTTTCTACTATCACAGTTCTATGGTGATTATACTGTATGTACATATAGGTCCTTTGTGTCCAACCTTTCATGCAGAATATGTGTAGACTTTGTCTGCAGATAATCTTTTTTTTTTTTCCAATGCATATATAAAGTGTGCTTAAAGTGAATTGTTATGGCAGAGACTAGTGACAGATGGTCATGATATTAAACAGGAAGACAGAATTAATAGAATGAAAATAGTAGGGAAATTCTACTAATAATTTGGTAATTTAACTTAATAGCAAAAGGTTTGTTCATAGGTAGAAGAAGCCAGCCAGCTAAACCAGCCAGCTCATTAAATTCAATTCAGTTAATTGAAACCAAATTTATTTAAAAAAACAAAACAAAAAAACTTCAGTCTGTCTTTTGTTCCATCACATAATTTGTACTTTGATTGGTTAATGCTTAATAAATAATGCTTAATTTTTTTTTTTTTTTAAATATTTTGCTTGTTATGGATGTGTAAGTGAAAGTAAGCTTAAATATATTGGCCCGTATGGATATCAAATCTAAGGGTATTTCGGTATGACATGGCTTTCAACTACAGGCTGCAAGATCTTACAGTCTGGGCTTGAAAGAAATGAGTCCCAGCCTCTACTTTTTATGTCAATATTGTCTCATGACTGATGCTATTGCTCTCAGTTCCATAGAGGTCATATATAATCCACTTCAAGCAAATTGCTAACTGATAATACAATGATGTGTATAGCAAATATCCAACCTTATCTTTTATATTCATATTCACTGCATTTGGCCAATACCCTTATCTACAGCCACAGACGTTTCTATCAGTGAATACATAAATACTTGTTCACTAAGCCTCAGACAAAGAATACTATCAGTCTAAATCTCTAACACAGTAAAAAAGCACACAGACAATTATTTTTTCAATTCATTTTTAATTTAAATTGTAATTTATGTATTTCAGAAAAAGGTAGGTCTTAAGTGATTGTTTGAAGACTTCCAGTGACTCAGAATTCATTCCATAATCTAGGTGCCACAACAGAGAAGAGTCTCTATCCAGGCTTTCCCTGAGAGATGGTGGGACCAGCTGAGCAGTGCAGCAGCATCAGAGAAAGCATGGTGCAGTGTGAGGTATTAAAAATGTTTTGATATAAGTGGGTGCTGGTCTGTTTTAGGCTTTATAGGCAAGCATAATATTGAGTATTTTAAATCTGAGTGGGCAGCTAACTTATAACCTTATACATTCTTGTACCTTGTGTCTTCTGTATGTCTCTGTGTGTAGAGAGAGAATCCTACAGAGTTCACATTTATTTGTCATGGAATACAAGTCAGACTACATCTGGTCTTACAGTGGGAGTGAATGGGCAAGGCAGGAAGGGAGTCCAGGCTGTGTTAGGCGAGGTTTATTTAGACTAGGTGTGAGAGTCTGAAGGAGCAAGATTAAAGGAAGAGGAGTAAGAGTTGAAGGGGAAACTCAGGGATCGGCCTTAAAACAGATGTGCGTTTGAACCTTGTAAAATGTTGAGGTTTGTGGGATAGAATGGTTTCAGTAGTGAGTGGGATTGATTTGTGTTGTGTGCTTGTGAAAGAGCAGGCCACCTGCTACTACCCAATGGGAAACACAACCTCCTGCATGATAGAATATAAATAACTTCACAGACATACGTCAATCACCTAAGTACCTACGCTTGATCCCTGGAAAGTAATAACAAATTTCCTCTTCCGCTTGCTTGATAGAGGCTGTACTCAGAGCCCTAATGCTGCAGAATCCTTTTGATGACCACTGATCTTTGCAGACACCAAGCAAATGAATCATCTATGAAACCTAAACCACCATAATGACAACTGAAACATGAATTTATAAAATAAAACACTTGACATTCTGTTTGATTTACTTTTATGTTGGCTTAGACCTTCGGATTGGGGAAGTAAAACTGAATGCTTTATAAGATAAAAAGTGCAAGACTAATGAACTATTCTGTCTGCATTGCTGATTTCATGGTGTGGATTGCTATTAGGATAGCCAGTAAGGGTGAGAGTAGATCATCTGATGCAGAGCTTGGAGGAAAGTATCCGTACACAGCCATAATATTGCAGCATATGTATGTAACCTATAAAGGACCTTTCAGCTCTGGCTGCCCTCTGATAAGACTGTAAATATTCATATGCCATTTAACTGAGGGTATGGGTTCTGTGTGTGTGTGTGTGTGTGTGTGTGTGTGTGTGTGTGTGTGTGTGTGTGTGTGTGTGTGTGTGTGTGTGTGTGTGTGTGTGTGTGTGTGTGTGTGTGTGTGTGTGAGACTGCTTCAGGATATATGGCATATTCTTAGAGATGGCATGAGGAAGTATTGAAAGCAGCATTTGGAGAGGCTGGACTAACCCTGGGGCATTGACCATCTGGGACTGCACAGCCTGCAACTTATCAACCTGGACATCATCTGCCAAATGAAAAGCAGGCCATTAATCATCAGAAGGAGCATAACAAAATGTATTATTAATTTGTAACTATTTCTACATTCATATGGCATTCCAAACATTTATTTCAATGAGACTAAAACAATAAATCATTTAAAAATATTTTTATTCATTATTTGCTGCTGCAATAGTAAAATTTACTTCTCCAAAGCCACATTTTTCCCAGAAACTCTCAATGCTAAGTTTATTTATCCATCAATTAAAGTTTTAATTAATTAATTTCCTAGGCAGGTTTTTTTAAGGAAATGACTTGGAGCTGTGTGGTAGCCTCTTCACTTAAGCCTAAAAGCATTGGCACACATTTCGCCTTGATCAGGCCCTTGAGCTAGTATAATGCACCTCATCCAGAGATGCTGTATTAAAAGCTTGTTCCTGTAAGACACTCTGGCTCTTTAAATCAGAGCTGAGGCTTTCAAGCTTTTGCTAACGGCCCACCATGCCAAGACCACTTTGGCAGTGTCTTCAGCTTTTTTCTCCATTATTTTAATTGCCTTAACCTATGATCAATATTTACTGCTCTTTCAGCCTGAGAGCTAGAGGACTAAGCATTTCTATCTCGGTTGTGCTGATTAAATTAGTGCTCAGCTGCTTTGAGGCACATTGTTTTTTCTGATAGCGTTGTTTTTCTTCAATTTCACATAACGCCCTCTCCTGATAAGCCAGACTTTGAGTTTCAAGTCAAGAGTCAAGAGTCAAGAGAAACTTTTATTGTCATTTTAAACATATAGTATAGCTGTTACAGTACACAGAGATGAGACAACTTTTCTCCAGGACCACGGTGCTACATAAAACAAAGACAGAGCTAAGGACTTAGTAAGTCCTAGCCACATGAAGTGCATCTGTGCAACCTGGTGCAAACAGAGCAAGACGAGACAAAATGTCAGTGCAGGACAAAAGACAAAAAGACAGTGCAGGACAAAAATACGAGACATTACACAAATGACAATAAACAAAAACAGTGCCGACCAGTGTAAATGCTGTATGTTCATACAATATTACATGTGCAGGAATACTGGAATCAACATATCAGTATTATAGCAGCAGTTACATGAGGTATACTTTACATGAGTTAAAGTATTGTGAAAAACAGCAATCAACTGAAATGTGAAAGACAGCATGTGCGAAAAGCGAAAGCAGTGTTCAAAACAGCATGTAAACAGTTTTATGTGGTGGTGCTGTAGACATGGATGTATACTGGAAGTCACTGCAGTCCATACAGTTTGTTGTGCATGTGTATGTTTGTGTGAGATTGGTGTGTGTGTGTGTGTGTGTGTGTGTGTGTGTGTGTGTGTGTGTGTGTGTGTGTATTGTGCTCAGTAAAGTTCAGTTCTGTTATTGAGGAGTCTGATGGCTTGTAGAAAGAAACTGTTACACAGTCTTGTCGTGAGGACCCGAATGCCTCGGTACCTTTTTCCAGATGGCAGGAAGGTGAAGAGTGAGTATGAGGGATGTGTGGGGTCATCATGGGGACAATGCTGTCGGCTTTGCGAATGCAGAGTGTGGTGTAAATGTCCATGATAGAGGGAAGAGCGGCTCCAGTGATCTTCTCAGCTGTCCTCCCTATCCACTACAGTGTCTTGTGATCTGAGATGGTGCAGTTCCCAAACCAGACAGTGATGCAGCTGCTCGGAGTGCTCTCAGTGGTCCCTATGTAGAACGTAGTCAGGATGGGGGAGGGAGATGGTCTTTGTAAGAAGTAGAGATGCTGCTGTGCTTCCTTGGTGATGGAGCTGGTGTTGACTGAAGTTCTTCACTAGATGAACAACAAGAAATTTAGTGTGCTTGACAATCTCTACAGATGATCCGTCGAGGTACAGTGGAGAGTGGTCGCTCTGTGCTCTCCTGAAGTCAACTGACTCGTTGTTGTTGCTGATGAGACCCACCACGGTCGTGTCATCGGCGAACTTGATAATATGGTTTGATATGTGTCTCCGCTGTCCTGGAAGTGGCTGTGAATTGTCTGGGCATTGCTTCTCTGATGGCTCGGGGCAGTTTGGCCCTTGCTGTTCTTAGGACTGCCCTGTCCCCTGTTCTGAATTCTAGGTCTCTACTCTTTAGCTGCACACACACTTTAGCAGTCATCTACGGCTTCTGATTGGAGCGTGTGGTGACGGTCTTGGACATGGTCACGTCATAAATGCATGTCACGTCACGTCATCATTGTACAACATTGTTGACTATTAGTTGACTATCAAGGTCCTTTGGAATAAAAACACATAATAGTCATAATTTTGATGTTTTTTATTACTGATTTTTCTATGTCTACAGTAGCAGAGAGAAATTTCAGTTCAGTCCCCTTTGGCTTTGCTTTACCACAAGGGAGTTCAGAAGATGTGTTGCATTAGAGCTACTGTAATGCCATGGCCTATGTCTCCTTCTCTATCTGGACAGCTGGCTGCTGTATAGATGGTCCCAACTGCAAGAGATGAGCCAGACAACGATCACAGAATTCACCAGATTTTACAGACTGAATATTGCTGAACCCATGTGCTGTGGTAAATGATCCTCACCCTCAATACAATATTGCATTGAAATCGATTATTAACCTCAAAAGAGAACAAAATCAGCACCAGAAGTAATGTAGTGTGAAATATCACAACAGTGATTATTAAAATCTGTAAGATGCAGTACTAATACTGAGATATTCTCAGTCATATATATATATATATATATATATATATATATATATATATATATATATATATATATATATATATATATATATATATAAAGAATGGTATTTGACTGTCTGTTACAGCATCAAGAGAAAGAAAACCCCTGTGACAATTTGAGTACACGATCCTCCTCAGACACAATCAGAGGAAACCACACTGGTGGGACAGAACGAAAGGTTACGTATGTTATTGTGGTTCTAAAACTGAGTGGAGGAATGCCTTGACCATCTGGGTCACTCAGGGTGAAAAGAACGAGCAGAAGTCAAGCATGGGGGCATTTTAAAGGTCACACACAAAGTAATACCTAGAAACTCCAGCAATTCTGAAGAAACTGGACATACAAGAAAACTTTCCTTAGTCTTTTTTCTCAAATTTCTTCAATATGGTCTTTTAAAAAAATGCAGATTAATAAAACAGGTTAAAATTTCACCTTCATGACTGTGTAATGGCTAACAAATGGTTTCCCCTTCTGTCTGATAATTCAGAAACCAAAAGAAGTACTGTACCACAAGCACATTAAAGAACTATTTGAAGCAGCGTTAATATATGCTAGTTCTAATTAACTAGTATTATTGTAGTTAAGACCAACACTTCAATCAGAATGCTTTTTAAGGAGATAACTTTACTGCATTACTGCAATGCTGCTCTGATGTAGCACACGAGCGCAGCATTTGTAACACACGAAATGGGTGCAATATCATTGTTAATGAAACAGAGTCAATGACTGGTTGTGATTGTGGCATTTTCATCCCTTTTTTGTTTATCATAGAAAGTGTCATTTCATTTTTCATTATTATGTAGGTTAGTTAGTATGTAGGTCACTATCAAACTATTTTCCAGCTTGCTTTTCTTCAACAACATAAATACCTACATAAATTAGAGGGAAGTGAGGGGATATATCCTAGTATATTGCAAAAACTGTAAAATGCTTGGTCATAACAGGTCAGAACAATGATGTCCTGATTTGTAAGATCAACAGACAGTGAAACAGAGGAAGAAAATAAGAGAAAGAAAAACACAGTGCTGCATTCTCAGTGTGAAAGGTCAAATGCCCACATGGCGGCTCCATCTGTCCCTGCTGGTTCATGCACGCTGGAGAGGACTCCTGGGATCAGAGCTGAGATGTCACTGTCTCACCTACATCAGCACTGGCTATATTCCCAAACTCACACATATCTCCAACATTTAATTTAATCTACAGCCCAAACAACCCCCTAAATTTTGTATTAGTCACATAATTACAAATACTTCCATTGCATAACTTCAAATAAGGTTATGTTGGATTTTCCATGAATTTGGTCTGCTCGCCAACATACCTGAATTCTTCTAATACGTAAAAGAAAAGTAAGCTGGACCAATTTCACAATGTTTATTGAAGATGTTTGTGTAGCATAGCAGTCTTCTGGAACTTAACCCAAAGGTACAGTCTGTGTGATCAGACGTTATACCTGGTAAAAAATGGATTTATGAAGATACAAGATGTTCCAAGATGGCGCCCGTGAGGTCGGCTGCCGTCACAACTGCTCCGGTTACACTTTGTCTTTTGCACTATGACACTTTAACTTTAACTCTAGACTGTCACTTTAACTCTAGACTTGCACAGCACAGTTCCACTTTATACTGTACACACCCTACTGCACATGGGCACTTTAAGGACAATCACAAAATTATTTAAATTTGTACTGTCAATATCTATTCTTTAATACCGGACAGATGTAAAAAGCATTTCACTGCATGTTGTACTCTGTATGTAGGTGTATGTGACAAATAAAATTTGATTTGATTTGATTTGATACAGTTAGAACCTTCTACTGGAGAACTTACAATGGACAGGATAGAAGGGCCATCTTGCATATTGATCAGTTGATTGCTTTACAGACAGGCCACTATACAAAGTACAGGTGGGATACAGGCACAGTGTAATCAGCAATTTGGTTCCCCCAATACAGTTATATGTAAATAACAGGTGGGGCACAGGAACATTAGATTACATATGAATTTTTCATCACACATAAATAAAATAAAAAAGAAAATGTATATAAAAACAGCTGCATGTAAATGTTTTTGTTGTCCACAGCATTAACTTTGGCACCCAAATCAAGCACTTTACCAGCACTAAAAGACACACAAGAAAGAAAGGGAAAGATACAGTATCTTGCCATATTACTGTCCATTTTTATTTTTGGCAGGACTCTACAGTGTTTATCACTGATGGTGTAATCTTCATCCTCAGGCGACAAGCTAAAGCCTAAAAACTTTAGTCCCATCATATCTGGACTCTGATAAACATTATGATCCTGTTTGTCCTCTCTGTTTGTCCTGATGCTTGTGGTCTGTAAGGGCGGTGTAATGGCCACTGAATATTTAACATTCTACATATCTCTTTACATACTGCAGCTGTAAAGTGTGTTCCTTGGTCTGAGTCTATACGTTCTGGTAGACACCACGGTGGAATGATGTCCTTCACCAGTATTTTGGCAGTGTGTGTTGCTGTGAAATGTTTTGTTGGGAATGCTTCCACCCATCTTGAAAATTTGTCCATTATGACAAGCACATCCTAGAATCTCCCACACTTGGGCAATGTTATGTAGTCCATCTAAAGATGTCTAAATTGACCAGATGGAGCTGTTGTTCTGACAGATGGAGTTTTGATTCTGGCTCCTAGATTGTTCTTTTCACATGTGGCACAGGTTTTTAGTCACATGCAGTGCTTGTGTGCTGAACTTGGGATTCCACCACACCTCATTGAACCTGTAGATCATTTTGTCATCGATTATGTGGCCTAGTGAGTGAATCTTTGTAGCTAAATAGGACAGAAGACATTCAGGAGCAACAGACAATGTGCCATATTGCCAGATGTTATTATCATGTAGTTTTGCGCCATTTTCCAGCCATGACCATATTTCTTCTCTTGGTGAATTACTCTGCATTTGTTTGATATCTGAAATTGTTTATTTCTCTTTTTCCAGTGGTCTTAATGCTGCTTTCTCCACATCCCTTTCTTTTGCAGCTTGTTTAGCAGCAAAGTCTGTGAGGGCATTGCCTTTGGTTTTAGCTGTTTTGTCGTTTGTGTGTGCTTTTACCATCAGAACAGTGACTTCACTTGGTAAGCGAAGAACTTCTAGAAGTTCTTTAACAAGCTGTCCATTCTTTATAGGTGTTCCAGCTGCCATCATGAATAATCTCTTTCTCCAGAGCTGTACAAAATCATGAACAACTCCAAAC
Organism: Tachysurus fulvidraco; assembly: GCF_022655615.1. Taxonomy (NCBI): domain Eukaryota; kingdom Metazoa; phylum Chordata; class Actinopteri; order Siluriformes; family Bagridae; genus Tachysurus; species Tachysurus fulvidraco. The sequence continues at coordinate 17,364,269 of NC_062520.1, read as the reverse complement.
CCATATCTAGAGTCTGTGTATTTGTTTGCTGTTTTATCTCAGGCTCATTTGAAGGTTTCGATTAGAGCCTGCAAGATTGAAGCCAACAAGAACAAGTTCTGCTTGTTGGGCTGACATATATGGAGGCAGTGACCCTTTCTCCCAGCACACAGGTTGATCCATTTGTGAAATGAACCAGATCAGGATTATGCAGTGGTGTTTCTTTGATATGCTGATCTGTTTCCAGAGTGGTGACAATGTCTTCACATTTGTGATTGTCTTCATCAGTTTCTGCAGGTATCATAATGATATCACTTTTCAATCTTTACAGACCATTCAATAATCTGATTAAAGGCTATTCCAATGATCTACCTGTCATCATATCTGATTTTAAGAGTTTTTGAGAATTCCTGTTTTATCCCATTAACAAATGTAATCTTTAAAGGCATACTAGTATGCTTATCGAGATCTTCACTGTGATTCAAACCAGCATGTTCCAGCCAAGTTTGTCTAAATCGTTCCTCATAATCCACAACACTTTCTCCTGTCTTCTGGATGCAAGGAGTTATTTTACTCCAGTTAAACTCTGCAGGTTTCAGTTCAAACAAAAAGGCATTCACAGCTTCCCATCCTGCCTCAATGTTCTCTTGGGACTCACCAACCCTGGTTTCAACGTTTCCAGTTAGCCTTTTTTGGTCATTGTCTCTCAAGTTTACATTGAAAATCATTGCTTCAACTAGTGGATGTAAAGTGTAAATTTTCTGCAGGCTCTGAAGCATTTGCCAAACTTTTTGTGGTTGTTTGGCTGCATCTGGTAGCTCCTTCAACAACTTGTCAATTTGTTCTGGTGTAGCAGGTTGGTATATTCTGCAAGGGACATATTTCCTGACCATTGTTTTTACAATATGAGTTTGTCTCTTGCCATTCTCTTCATACTCCTCCTCAATGTCCATCTCAATTTCAGTTTGTCTGTTTTTTACAATGGCAGATACCTGTACAAGCCGATCATTTGAATTGTCCTTAGTGACATGAGCAAATGTGAATGATTCTTGCTCACTGATAACATGGCTCCATGTAGAATAATCGTCACTTTAAATATGCCTTTCAGAACAGTTGTTTGACCCTTGTTGTTTAGGTAGTGAAGTCATCAACCTGTTGTTCCCATCCAGCAGTCTCTCTTTATCTTTTTTCACTTTGTAGTTATTCAGCTAAAGCAGGAACATTTGCTTTTTCCGCATTAATCTCACATTGTAGTTTGTCCGTCTTGCATTTGTGCAGGTGTTATCGAATTTGTTTGCCCACAATCACAGACATCCATCTCTCCTAAGGTTTGCCCTAAAGTGCTGCGTCTTCCCTTAAGCAATTTTGATGTCAGCCAAGACCCTTTTTCCACTCTCTGACTGTTTTATACTGTACTTCTGGCAGATATCAAAAGAGCACTTTCTTATTCCCAGCCTTTTGTCCCGGTATTCATTCAGGTTTTCCATCATCTGGTCAATCGTTACATTAGGAGGCTCAGTTCTATGTCTCACTGTTGTTGGTTTCAGTGCAAGGCTATTACCTTTGATATGTGAAAACTCAGCCATGGCAGTACAGTAGATGTGCTCTCAAGTTTAAGAAACAGAACAAAGGTTTTTATAGTGCTTTTTCAAATAGAAATAGTTCTCTATGAAATCCTTGCTCAGAAAGGTTGTTTTACTTTAGATATACACTTAAAAACTTTCCAAATCTTTCAATGGAAGGCAAATTAACCTATAGTTCCTTAATTTTGACTTTAGGCCACCATTTTTCCAACCTTGTTTGAACGTTTATCTTAACCAAACAGTGGCTACCGATTAAGCACCCGGTAAAAAATCCTAAATTCTTGCAGCAATTTCAGTGCCAAACTATTTCAACAGCTTCCACAGTCTCAAGATGAACAGCCCAAATTGTTTCTTTAACAATTCCTACAGACACCAGGAGAAAGGACCAAGCCACAGCTTCTACAGTCTCTAAATGAACGAACCAAACTGTTTCTTTAACAATTCCTACAGACACAAGGATAAAGGCAGAAGCTTAATTAACAGTTCTACACTACGAAAGTTGGTCTGCTTCTTTTGAAAAAAAAAAAAAAAACAATGTTCTTTGAGAGAGCTGATAAGTTTCACTTACTAAATAAGGGTCTTTGAGACAAAGTCCAAATGATTCAAAGAATTCTGAACATGGATTCAGTCTGTTGACCTTTAGCTGAGGTTGTAGATTCTCCCAGATTCTTATGTTCACTTCTTCTTGTTCCAGTGGTTTTGTTGAGTTTTCTTCAGTTAACACATCAGTACACCAAGGAAAACATAATCCATCCTGGGTATAGTTTACAGTTCGCTATTACACAAAAATAGTTTTTTGGGCTACAAACTTTTCTACTGAGTTCATTCCTTCCCCGTTCTTAAGCAGAAAGGTACCACTAATCATGCACTAGTAAATCTAAATTTGCCAAAGCTTCTTAATGAGCACAAAATCATTTAAAGTAATATTTTAAATTAGAAAAATAATATGATTCAGAAGTTAGATGTAAAAAAAAAATGCTGGTGATTTTATAAGGAAGATACAGTAGCATAGGTCTTGTAAACAGCATGTATTCTCAAATATATAACAATGACTGAAAAGAGAAAGAAGTCTAAAAGCTGATGAACAATTGCACTCGACTTGAATAGTTCTGCACTTGTATTAGTAACACTATAAGCTATCTGTTCATGAATATGACTACTTGCAATCGTTCCATTGTCAATTAATATCTGATTTGCATAGATAACATTCTTAAATGCTTCCCCTTCACAGGGATATAACTGCAGATTTTAGGAAATGGTTGGCATGGCTCAGTTCCTACAACCACTTATGATCATCTTTGACAGGGCAGATTAATTGGCTTTAATGTGAATTTGTCTGGTTGGCATCATCTCAATTTAACTTTCTTTAAGTATTATACATGATCACACAGTAGGTCTAACAGTCAATGCAATAATAATAAAAATAATAATGATGATAATGCTTTCAGTATATATATCTAAAACAAAAGCTTATATTGCATTATGTTCTGCTGAGTCATTCCTCAAAGTGCTTGCTCAATAAGAGAGAGATGGATCTTCTGAGATGGAGAGACCAGATAGGAGTGTCTATGGGCAATTGGAGACTGCTGTTGCTGGCTCCTTCTTGCACCTTTGTGTGCAAAAAAAGCATGCTCTTGCCTTTATCACCCACACTTTGCAAATGAAGTTGGCAAGGATTCCCTGCTCCGTATCACTCTGTGTCTGATTTATGAGCTCTGCAGCAGTGTGTGCATTAGGAATATCAGTTTCATGCCTTGCCACGATTGGCAGTGGGCAATGGCCAAAGGGGACAATGTCTCCAGCTTTAGTGGTCCAGTGACAATAAGTTATTTATTTGCATAAGCAGTGTGTATGTGTGTTAAAGTAATGAAATTAGCATTTGTTGTTCAGCTACCTATTTCATTGATATGTCCACTTCATTCAATGAGAGCATATCTCACTAGCAGTTACCATCATGACTGACACTATTAAAAATTGTCACCAGACCCAGCAGGCTGATTTCCTGCAGTAGGTAATGGTTTGATGTGAAATAACTCTCTCAAAGATATCCTATATAGTGCTGCTGACTCTAGTAAAATTGAGCTGACACTTCCTGAAACATGGAAGGGAAACGAGAGGCCTTGGACAAATTATGTTGTCACAAACATTCACTTCAGATTTTGGAATTACAGCTCCAGCCATGCAGTTCCATCTGAGTTTACTGTTCATTCCATCCACATGGGTGAGATACAAAAAGCTCAAAAAAGAATTCAATACACGCTGCTGAAAGTAGTATAACACACAGTGCTTGTTGCTCAGAGAGATAATTCATTTGAAATTGTATATGCTAAGTCATGTCTTTCAATTTGAGCATGTAGTAACATTACTTTACACACATCCTGATTTTTTTGTGTTATACTATCTATCTATCTATCTATCTATCTATCTATCTATCTATCTATCTATCTATCTATCTATCTATCTATCTATCTATCTATCTATCTATCTATCTATCTATCTATCTATCTATCGCTTCTATCTGTCTAAATCTATCTAGTAAATGGAATAAAACAGATTAAAAGGTCCTGTGTATTCATTTATCTGAAGAATTCACATACTATCAAGCTTGGCTTTATATGGAAAACATTTCATCTTTAAACAGTCGTGGAAGCCAAGAGACCAAATAATATGATAACAGAGACGGTTGGATGAAAGCAACCAGTTTAGCAACCAATATGTTTGGATCCAGTTTACATAATCACTGAGGAATCTGTGAGGTTAAGAGGTTAGAGTGACTAATGTGATGCTTAAAAGAGTTAATGTGTGGATACTGTCATGCTCGATATAATCTATTGGGTTTTCTAATTTTATCCTAAAAAGAGAGTACGCCCCAAGACCATTTTGTTAGAAAAAGTCAGAGAAGTTTAATAAAAGGTAAAACAGGTGTCTTTTAATGGAGGTATGTGAAGTTCTTGGGGATATCAGAGGGAAAGCTACTATTTAGTAACTTTCCCTCTGATATCCCCAAGAACTTCACATTGATTGTTCAAAACAATCAAGAGTTGCAGGAGAACTTTGAAGATGTTATGGAAAATGTTAATGGAGTAAAACAATGCATCATTCATCATGCAAATGACTGTGGCAGCAGTAGGCTTTCACAAGCTGAGAAAAAAAATAAGTATTTAAACAAAAAACAAAACAAAACAAAACAAAAAAAACAGTGCAAAGACATGAAGTTGGAACTTCTGAAGTCTGTGATAATATAGTGGTTATGTCATAACCTGCAGTAAGGAACACTATATTCATCCAGGAATCTATGGCCATTAAGCCAGTCCTCAGGCGTGGCATCACTTGTGTCATTCACCCCTACATTACTATGACAGCTCAAATTTGTCAAATACCCAGAATGTCCAATTTTGGCTTCTGACCAACCAAGGGACTTTTTAAATTTCATTTACTATTTCCAACAGACCCACAGCCAAGAATGTCTGAATTTCTAGAAAATAAACCAGGTGATCTCTAAAGCAGCAACCCTGGGCAGAGTGACACCCAAGCTGGTAATCTGGTTTAAGAATAACCACTACAACTTTTGCAACAGGACATGCAGGAGTTGATAGAGCTCTAGTCATGTCATCTCAGTTTACATCACATACATAAGGCATTCATGGTAAGACTTGGTGTCAACATCAGCCTCACATCTAGTAGTGACCCAGAGATCAAACCCTCAGGTAGTGTCTCCACAGGAATTTTATAGACTGCTTGGGTGATTGCTATAATTTCATCCCAGGGGGGAAACAATGCCCATAATATCATTTCCTGTTTGTTTCTCAGCAGGATTCAGCACACCCACAGAGATGTTATTGCATGGTTCTGGTATGGAAGTCTGTCATGTTACACTAGAAAAGGGCAATCAGATGACAGAAATTACAAACTTGTGGTCACTGTAGAAAAAGTATTTATTGAAATAAAAGATAATGTAACAATTTTGTAGTTGCATTCACAGTACTTTGTGTCATACTCTTTCTATACCTTTTTCTTTAAGCCTGTTCCCAGGACCCCTTCATGACGCCTCCTCTAAGAGACACCGCCACCTGTTTGCGGAACCTGTCGGATCCACAGCCTATGGCATGAAAGCAGTCCTGATTTGGAGAGTGCTCATGGGTCACCGAGCTTCCCCCAGGTCTGTATATTTATAAATGAGAAATTTTTTAGCTCTAAACAGAGCCAGCAAAAGTGCGGTGAGGAGCAGTACAGCAAGTCCAGTAACTCCAATTCAGACTCAGGCAACTCCATGATTTTAGAACAATATACAATCGATAGTATTTTTTAAGTGCAAGCAAAAATCTACATTTTACACAAATTCTTTGCTCTTTATCATCTGCTATGAGTCCTGAAGAAAAAAAAAATCAATAATTTTCAGTAAGCTGCTTTATTGTTTAAATTGGTTATTACATAAATCATGTCCATTATTAACTACACAGCACTGATACATAGCAATAAATATACTCCGTAACATTCAAGCTTAGAGGCTTAAGCGTCTGCATGTAAGTTTTTAAGTGAATGGTTTTGCAAAAGATCACTGCTCAACATTGTCCTCATCCCTATGCTATACAGCTGTTGTCATGGGTTTTCTTAAAAAACATTACGTTTAGAGAATGTATGCAGTGTGAGTTAAATTGATGGATATACTATGAAGAGGCATCCCTTGTGGAATTTTTCTGGTGTGAATTCTCTGTAAAAAAAAACTGTAGATCGGCATAAACTGGACTGCAGATCCAAAGCAAATATGGCCAATTATATTAAGTCTATATTATTATTATTATTATTATTATTATTATTATTATTATTATTATTATTATTATTATTATTATTATTATTATTATTGTTACTTACACATATATTGTAGCTATCATAACCAGCAATAGTGATACACTTACTATTCATTCTCAATAAGTATGAATAAAATTCCTAAGCACACAAGAGCATGCCTGTGGAACAAGACTTGTGTGATGTCATCCAAACTCCATGTTGATGTCATTATCTTTATGTATCTTGGCCACTCAGATGCATTGAGTATTTTAATACAGTGAAACCTGAATTCCTGCTCTTATTGACTCAGGGTCAGAAAAGCATCAGATCAGCTCCAATAAGTTGATGAGGTCAGGTATTTCATATCTTTCCTTCAGTGAGTCAGGCTGCTTCCAGGATCAAATATCACACACAAACCTTGGTGGATGCTTAGACATAAGTATTGTTGATGAGATGAATAAGCATTATGCAGGAGAGTAGGCAAATCCTCAAAAGAACCAAGTAATGAAGTCATGGTGTGAAATTTATTTACTTTGCTAACTTTTGGGCCTGACATAATGATGACTATATGTGATAACGTGATAAGTGGTGAAAATGATGACATCAAATACAATTAACAGAGAAAGAAGAGACAGAGGGAGGGATGAAGCTCTCCTATGAGAATGACTTTAGTCTCCTTTAGTATATGTCTAAAAGAATTTACTCTTTATGCCCAAATAAACGTATTTCCAAATATTCAAGTAACTATGACATATTCTTCTGTAAGCACATTATTCAGATCTATTGAAATTATAGCCTTTAACAAAACAACCTAATTATTTAACTGTTGAATATGGCCATAGCACATGCTGACCAAACTCTTGTATTAAACCGGAATATTTCAGATTGTGGACAGATAGAATAACAAAAGTCTGTCTATCTTCAAGTCATGTAAAGTATGCTTTTCTAAAGGTACTCATAAAATTTGCCAAAGCCGATTATTTCTATTTTTCTAAGCGGATAAATGGGTTACTGACTCACTCAACTGAATGTATTCCTCATTGGCAATATGTCATGTTGCAGGGGATTATTTATTATGGGTCATGAAGCTTCTAGAGCCTACTGGGCACAAGGTTAGTGAATTCACACTGGATGGAATGTCAGCCCACTGCCACACACACACACACACACACACACACACACACACACACACACACACACACACACACACACACACACACACACACACACACACACACACACACACACACACACACACACACACACACACACACACACACACACACACACACACACACACACACACACACACACGTTTTAAATGGGGGCTGAGGATGTAGAGGATGTGTACAACAAACACATTGCTCAGTATATATTTAAACACACAGTTCATACCCTGAAATGGGACAACATGTTTAAAACAACTTTTTATTATAAAGTATCTATTTGAAGTACAATTGAGATCTATGTTCATAACAGGTAACCCTTTTTATGAACGGAATGCATTGTACAGATTTGAAATGGAAGCATCTAGCATCTTAACCAGATTTCAAGAGTCATAGCATGAGAGCAGAGTGTACCTTTTCTGTAAGCTTATAGCTGTGAGAATAACTCAGAAGGTTATGTAAACACACACAAACTTTGCATGTGAACACACTTCACTCAGCAAGAAAAATGTTCAATGACCCCTGCTAACTGTAGAGTGTAAATTCATGGAGGAGAAGAGACGGTGGCCATTCCTGTAGACTCCACAGAGTGTGACATTTCCCACACATTCTCTCAGTATCATTTTCACTCCTCTATGCTGGAGTGAGGACGGAGTCCCTCAGCAGGACTGAGGACACCAAGCAGTAGGGGGTGTATTTTTGTGAGGATCTAACAGGCCCCCGTTCCCACATTCCCACACACTCAGTGCAGAATGGAGTATGCTTGCCACCTCCCACTCTCTTATTATTATTATGGCTTAGAAACACACTACCACCTCATATTTGGATGTGTTGTTTTTATGGATGAAAGGAAACAAAGTCACAGAAGAATAAAGAAACTGACGGCTTGCCAGAACCTGATTAGCTTTGTAGGTCTGTTACCTTACTTACGCCATATCTGATTAAGATACTAATTTCACTGTCAATAAATGCTCATTCACAGACAAATTAAAAATAGAAGCATTATTTCTGAATCCTGACTGGCACAAAAAAAAAAATGGACAGTAGATCAGAAGTAATGCCACTGGATCGGGTGAGATGGATATCATTACTCTCTCTCCTGTCAATCAGAGTAAAGAATCAGTAAGATCATGTATTAAGAAGAGGTATATTCTGTGTGTTCTGCTGCAATGTGACATGCAGTAGATCTTCAGTAGATTAACCTGTCTTGGAGGAAGGTCTCATTTGCCCTGTTGTGCATTGAGAAGAGCTAGCTATTAGAGCTAGTTATTTAGTCTAAAACTGTGTATGTGTAAGTAAAGGGGTCACCCATATTCCAGACTTTCCACATTTTATGTCTCCTCTCGTGAATGCTGGATTTATCCATTTATTCACACATGAAAAATACATTTGGCTGAGAAAGGTGGAAAAAAGATGGAGGAAGACATGCTGATACAAAGCCAAAATGTTCACTGATCAAAATGATACATGCTGAAACGCAGGCTTTCTATCTACCATGTGTCTACCGTGTTCTACTGCTGGGACAATCAGAGTGTGTTTGCTGAACTAAAAAGTCAGAGAAACCACTGAGATATGCAGACTCATCTGACTTTAAAAGACAGATGGATTTCCAGTGAAGCACACTGAGATGGCTTTCTAGTTCATTACAGACAGTGCTTGTGAGTACTTGGGTGCTATACAGAAGATTGGAAGCAAATAAAACAGCAAAAGCTTTTAGGACTGTACTGTGAACCTTTAGATGAAATCTACACAACATAAACGTGTATTAAATGTGCATGTCTGTGCAGATAGAAGTAAAACTGAAATGAATTTGAGGTATGATACATAACATTTCATTTTGTCACTTATCTATGGGCAGTCACAAACAACTTGAGAAGCTAATAATGTGAACATGTTTATTTAATATAAAAAATGAACTGTATCATCTTGTATCAAGGCTTACCCTATGCTCTAACCATTAACCTCTAAAGTTGGGATATTCAAAGAAAGAATTTCCCTGTGCTGTAATGTATAAAGCCTTCTATTAAATATTCTCTTTTCAAAACAGATTTTACCAACATCTCACTGGTTCAAACCGTACACCATACAAATCTAGCAGAAAACAATGCATTACATTAAACTAGCACATTACATTAAATGTTGCACTTTCTCTTTATTCAACAGGTCACAGACTGTTTAATGCAGTCAGTTTAGCCAATTAGAAATTGCATTTTACTTAACATTTGTCAAATAATCTCTTTTCCAAGGTGGCAGACTGATGCAGCAGGTAGCATTGCCTCCAAGTAGCTCTGGGTATTGAGTCTGAGTTCCACTCATGTCCTCACAGCCACATGGGTTACAGATTGTTATGTGGGTTTCTCCTTAACTTGGCTAGTCATGATATTTCTCCCTATACTGTAAGTGAAGGAGTAATTATGTGTGCATGGTGCACTGGTGTTTCATTCATGATGAATTTATTCCATATCTTGTAGGCAGTGTTTCCTTGTTCGGCTTTGTATCCACCGTCAAAACTCATAGGACAAAGTTATTACTGAAGATAAATTAATGATATCTTTTCCACTAAGGAAACATGATAAGACAACCCATTGCAAAGCATTTTATTAGATATCATCTAGATCAAGGTTACATGTTTTAAGGCCTTCTGATGATTACAATTCTCTTGAAAATACTTTATTTTTAATGAATGGCTCTTGATTTTATTTCTTATCTAAACTCTTGGCTGACTGTTGATGAACAAATGGATTGTTCTGACCAGATTTCCGATATTTGCTGCTCAAAAACATGGTATTAAGTTTCAAGAATGATTCACGTTGAAAACACAGATGGTGCTTGTTGTGTTGCCTTCTAACCCCTTCATCCCAAAAACAAGCAATCCAGCTCTCTTTTTATGACTGTGAATGTTGACTATGAATGTTCGTCAGAGCCAGCAACAGAAGCAAGCAACACATTTGTGATGCCAGATTGTGAGTGGGTCAGGCAAGGAGTGGCTGATGTGCAGGCCAGGAGAGGAGGTGCTCTCCTGTAGACTCAAGAAAACAGGCAAGAAGCGAAGAACAGAAAGGAAACGACAGGAGTACATAAATATTTATTTGCATTTGTCTGTTTTCTCAGTTAAGCATTCGCTTGTCATTCCTCTGTCTCATTGGCTTGTTATTGTGTTTTCCATCATTCTGTAGTGTTTATATGCCACACAGTCTTTAAGTGAATAAAGATGTCCCTTGTGTTGCTGTGAATGTATATACTGTCTTGGTACAGGGTATGTGAGTACAGCTTGTGAGTTTGTCATCGTGTTACAGAGGTGAGCACAGTAACCTGTGTTATTATTGACTTGATAGAGTATGGGAGGTTTGTGTGATTAATCCTAGCTAGAGAAGCGTCCATCAAATGCATTTCATCAAATGCGTTTCCATATATATATTAATTCACTATTTTGATTTGCAATTTGTTAGATCTACTTTACGTTTACTGTCAGAGAAATCTGGAACAGAGGCGACAATCCATGGCTGACCCTGTGATCTTCTATCTTTCAGGCTGGAATATGTATAAAAAAAATCCCTGTGTTAAAGGTGTATATAGGTTTACAAAGACACTTCTTATTTTTGTGTGAAGGTTGTTATCATGTTTGTCGCCAACTGGTATTCCAATCTAGGGAGCAGTGTATTACTGCTTTAAGCATCTGCAGTTTATGTGCCTCACCATCTGATTATCAAGTACTTAATGAGTTTAATGAGATGTACTTACAGCAGAAGAAGTTATAAACTGTGCAGTTATGCACAATGCTGTCCAGTGCGACATACTGTATGCATGCTATTAAAGTTGGCACCCAGATGCACGGTCATTATCATTTCATATCTTTGCAGTCAAACACACAGAATACAAACTAGTGTCAGGAACCACCATATTTGCATGACCACCAAAGCAGATGCTGCCCATGGCCCAAATTACACTCATATGTACAGTATATATTTTATCTGAATTTCTACCTTGTGTTTAATATTATAAGGTAAAAACGAGAGCATAAACGTTTTTTTCCTCTGCATGAACCTAGCAATTGGATTAATGACATTTTAAATCATATTAATAATCATATTTTAAATCATATTAAGAATAAGGCATGTGGATGAATAAATGAATGTTCCTGGAACCTGGAAGTATGGCACTGAGTGATGGCTGTGAAGTGACATCATTGTTCTACTATGTCTCTCATTTAGAGATAATGAAAAAGAAAAAGTGTCACACACTCGACACTTGACACATTCTTTTGCTATTAATCTTTTTTAAAATGCTAGATAAAGGTCACATTATGAGGTGGAAAAAAGCATTATCAGAATCTCCAACCAGTGAAACTTCATTCCACAATCAATTGTGAGAATCAATTGTGCATTTAAAAGTGAAATGTCCATAAAAGGGGAAGTTTTAACAGAAACTACTTTATGGCTGCAGCCTATTTGACTGTACAACCCTGAAATATACAGCTCATTGTCTGAATATGTTGACCTTCCGTTGGCTCAAACTTTATTAAAAAGATTCGATTTTAAATCCCTGTCACTCTATAGAGTGCTGAATTTTACTTTAGTAAGGCTGAAAGTATAACCAGAGGTTATAAATCAACAGACCTTGCTGCTGTTTTAACACGCATGTATATTCCTGTCAGAGTTTTTACTGAAGGAAGGACACTTGCTATTTTCTGTCTATGAATATTTATTACAGCTGAGTAAAAATGGGACATGAATCAGATACATATATGGACTTCCAGCTAGTCCTAGTTGCTGTTTGCTTTGAGAATTACTCTGGGTGGCCTGGGCCTTTAGATCTTCTTCCTCAGCCACTCATTATTAGCTCAGCAGTAGTCAATAGTGTAGCAGGTGGGATACAGAGATGGTGAGGATCAATATTGTGTAAAAGCATGTTGATTACTCAGCCTGTGGTGGAAATAGCCGGCTGGAGCAGACCTCTAGTGCTCTGGAGCAGACATCCTAGCTAAAACTGATCCTGGTTCTATATGATCAGTGCTGCTTTTTACAGCATGGCAGGAGCAAAAAAAACTCCTGTGAAAATCCCTTTATATGCCTCTCTCTCTATCTTTCTCTCTCTCTCTCTCTCTCTCTCTCTCTCTCTCTCTCTCTCTCTCTCTCTCTCTCTTTCTGCAGAGTTAATTAAATTTAAAAGACTGCTTTAATATCTGCTGTCCACTCTGGATAGACACATTCACACAAAACATACTTTAGAACATCAGAGATAAGACAAAATGATATACAACATTGAAAACTATAACAATAAGTGAAATGAACATGGCACAGAGTTACGGCAAACTAGAATAAATTAGGGAGCTTTGGTCTTTGCATCTGTGAATATGAAGGCGTTTGACTTATTTTACAGAGAGTTACTAGGGAGGATTTCAGCTGAAAAACAGAAACTCTGGGTGTGGAGTGAAGATTCTGAGTAACAGTCTGGTCACAGCAATTACTGAGGACACTTCATCAGAAAGAGGAAGTGTCCGTTTTATTATTCTGTGAAAAAATGATTGCTTGTATGATTCACTACCTTCTGTAATGCGCAAATGCACATTCCACAAATAAACCAGACTTTCAGCATTGCAACTGTGGAAATCTGATTCTAGTGAAGACTGAAGTTAAGTTCATTATATTCTCATATATGCATTATATTCTCTCATTAAGTACAGTAAGTTTGATTAAAAGTGTTGACAGAATACTGTAAGCTGGAAGTCAGCATGTTGACTATTGCAAACCTTTTTGCCCACTTTGCTTTAAATGCTGGCAAAAAGTGTGACTATTTTCATGAATGTGTAAGATTTTTCTTCCAGAGTACTAGGTACTGTAGGCTAGATCGGACTAATAATTATTATTAAGGTTGTTAATTTGGTGTTGTTTTTATGTTGTGGGAGACAAAAACATATGTTACTGTTAATCCAGTTTACAAATCAGAATCGAAAGTATTAACAATTGCTTGTATACAATAATAATGTCCACTGTGTTACTTAGTAAGTTATTTCTTATTCTTATCTCTCTCTCTGAGTGCATGCCGGGAGCGAGTGGGTGGAGGGTTTGTGAGACCTCGAGTGTGTTTGCTTGTGCTTCTCAGGAAGCTTTTCTTCTCCTTTCTATATTTAATGTAACTTTTGTTTTTCTTTTCTTTTTTTGAAGAGATTTCAGTTACTTATCATTGTTTAGTAGTGTTGTAAATAGGTTTAGGGTGTTTGTGCACTTTTCTTCTCTTTTTTTTTTCACTACTGCTACCTGTTCTCAGGACAGAATGGTGGCCCACGGTGCAAGGGGTTTGGGTTTTCTCACACGGTGTCATGACAACGTATGTGAGTGTAGAAGTACAGGTGCATCTCAATAAATAAGAATCATTCATTTAAGTTCATTTATTTCAGTAATTCAACTTAAATAGTGAAACTCGTGTATTATATTAATTAGTTTAAGTCTTTGGTAATCTTAATTGTGATGATTTTGGCTCGCATTTAAGACTAAAAATATATAATAATAATAATAATAATAATAATAATAATAATAATAATAATAATAATAATAATAATAATAATAATAATAAAAAATAAAAAAAAAACCTTTTAGTGAATTGTTGGCCTTCTGGAAAGTATGTTCATTTACTGTATATGTACTCAATACTTGTTTGGGGCTTCTTTTTCTATAATTATTTCCTCAATTCGGCGTGGCATTGAGGTGATCAGTCTGTGGCACTGCTGAGGTGGTATGGAAGCCCAGGTCCTTCAGCTCATTTGCATTTTTGGTCTCTTGTTTCTCATTTTTTTCTTGACAATTCCCAATAGATTCTTTATGGAGTTCAAGTCTGGTGAGTTTGCTGGCCAGTCAAGCACACCAACACCATGGTCATTTAACCAACTTTTGGTGCTTTTGACAGTTTAGGCAGGTGCCAAATCCTGCTGGAAAATGAAATCAGCATCTCTAAACAGCTGGTCAGCAGAAGGAAGCATGAAGTGCTCTAAAGTATCCTGGTAAACGGGTGCAGTGGATTTGGTTTTCAAAAAACACAGTGGACCAACACCAGCAGATGACATTGCACCACACAGGCTGTGGAAACTTGACTCTGGACTTCAAGCAACTTGGGCTATGAGCTTCTCACTACTTCCCCTAGACTCTAGGACCTTGTTTGCCAAATAAAATACAAAACTTGCTCTCATCTGAAAAGAGGACTTTGGACCACTGGGCAATAGTCCAGTTCTTCTTATCCTTAGCCAAGCTAAGATGCCCCTGACATTGTCTGTGGAGTGGCTTAACAAGAGGAATACAAAAACTGTAGACAAATTCCTTGAAACATGTGTATGTGGTGTCATTATCGTTAGATCTCATGACCTTTCTCCCTCTTTCGATACCATAAAAAAAAAGTAACGATCTCAAATGTCCCTCAGTTTATTAGCAACAACATTTTAAAACAAGCCCTCTCTCGCTACAGGAAACTAGTCTCCCAAATTAAAAAGATCCTAATTTTCTGTGAATCTCCTACACTGAAGCATGTTGCTTTGTTCAGGAGATTCACATACATGATTGTAAAAGAAAGAAAACAGGGAGACACACAAAAAAAGAAGAAATCCAATGAAAGACAGAACCAATGAATCTAGACTACTTAAAAAAATGCCAACTTAGATGAATCAGAGGATCAAAATGAAAGTGAAAGTAAAAGTGAACTATTAGACTCCAGGACAGTTCTGTCTCAGAGCGAGTGTATATGCCAAGGTTAATCACAGGCGAATGCAGATCCATTTGCAGTTACTCCTTTAATAAGCAAAAACAACAAACAATCAGGAAAAAAACAGATCAGAACACTGAGCAAAACAGAGTACATATAGTGAACGAGAACCAATCACAGGACGGAGACAAACAAAGACTAAGACAAAACACTTGGGGAAGAGATTGAGTGCAATTAATGTCCATGGTAACAAATACTGTAGGTGGGCAGGGTCAACAATTAACTGCAGGGAATGACAGCAGGCAGAAACAAAGGAGAACCCAGACAGACTCATTACAGTATAGGCCCTGACTATAATGTAGATAACATTAAACTAAAGAGAGGTGCACTTTAAAGAATATTTCCCAGATTTAAAACAGTTTACAGATAAATCTAAAAGCTGAAGAGAGTTTTACAAACAACGAAATCTACAGACTAAAGATAGTGAGAAAACTCAGCATAGAACATAATAATTTCAGTGCATTAGATTCAGAACCCCAGTAATTAATATCTTCTGTTGAGCCTGACTTTTTATTTTTTTCAGTACAGTTTGCTTTTCTTAATTTAAATGGTGCTGGCGATATTAAAAAAGAGCTGAATTGTTCGAACTTGTAAAATAGAAAAGATTAGATATCACTTTTATTTACAAAATGCATAGTGATTTTAAAAATGCCACTGACTGGACACGGTAATGGGAAGGGATTTCTGTCCTTAGCCACAACATCACTCTCAGTGGAGGAATTGGCATTTTATTTGCAAAAAGATTTAGTCCTGTGTATTATCAAGCTGTAGAAATTATAAAAGGAAGACTGCTAAAAGTTCTAAAATGATGTCTTTCTTTTTGTGTGTGTATGTTCCAACCTCAGCAATAGAGAGAATGTTGTTTTTAGACACATTATGTCTCACACTGCAGAACTGCTCCACTTATTAACTATTTCTGGAAGGTGGATTTAATTGCACAGAATGTAACATGGACAGAAGCCATGTTGAACCTCACTTACCCTCACGAAATCGTCTTATTAAAATTATTAAAACACACAAATTAGGTGACGTTTAGAGGCACTTACAGTACATGGTAATCAGAGGCAGTACACTTGGACACACAAACAGACGTGATTATGTTTATTCCCTTGCAAGATCAGACAGATTTTATGCTTTTATACACAACCTTAGCCTTTTTAAAAGTTGTATTATCTTACCAGTCAGTTTCTCAGATTACAGTATGGTACAGAGTTATTTTGTCCTTAACTCCATCAAGCCTCAAAGCACTTATTGGCACTTCAACACTGCTCTACTAGGTGACAAGGATTTTAGAGAAAAAAATTTTGGGAGTATTTTAGAACCAAAAAACTTTCTTTTCAATCAATACAAAGTTGGTGGGATTTTGGCAAAGTGCAAATAAAACAGTTTTGTCAACAGTATGCTATCAACAGCTCTAAAGAACTAACCAAGTCCTTGAAAGCCTTAGAGGCCAATATAATTAAACTACAAGAACTAACAGAATCCACATAAGAGCAAAAATATACAGGGCTTCTCTCTAGTAGAAGCACTCAATTGGCTGAAATTTTAGGTGTGAAAGCACAGGGGGCTCTGGTTCGGTCCAGGTTCCAAAATGTAGATCAGATTGTCGCACCATCTACTGTAAGTACTTTTTCGGCCTAGAAAAGAAAAACGGACAAAAAATACTCATTCATTCCCTATGTTCTGATACCAGGGAGATAAGAAAGAAGGCAGTTTGTTTTTATGAACAGCTGTACAGAAGCGAACTCAAGCCAGAATACAATCAGTTTGTCACATTTTTTAATAGAAAGGCCTAAGATAAGAAAGTTGACATACCCTGGCACAATGTACTCGGTCTAAACACAAGTGTAAAACCAGGATGGAGATCCCTGTATAAGCCACCATTAACCAAAATTGCAGGAGACTTACAGTGAAGAGTTCTACATGGGGCAGTCACTGTTTATGCTTTTATTCCTGTTTTAAATCCTGAGGTTGGAACAGAATGTCCTTTTTGTTTAAACAGGGAAACTGTGTTTCATGCTTTTACACAATGTCTAAAATTGAAACCTGTTTAACTTTTTTAAGAAATCATTTTCAATGGAGACCTTTATCCTTGATTTTATGTATGTTCGTAAGACGCATTTTACTTGTCAGCTGCTAAATTTTATCTTTATTTTTTCCAAGCAAAACTGGCCTTCTATGTCAGCAGAAAAAACAAAACGGAAAAAACAGGAAGTCATGATGCTTTTCAGCATATGTCAAATCAAGAGTGCTGATTAAGGTGGTGTAAAAATAAAGCTTTGTGCTTGGGTAAGGAAGGGGGAGTCATTTTTACACTATTTTAAATACACCCTGCCTTTTTTCAGCATTTATTAGAATAATATGTAGAGGAAGATGTTATTTATTTATTTGTATGTTTGTTTGTTTGTTTGTTTGTTTGTTTGTTTGTTTGTTTGTTTGTTTGTTGTGTGTTGTGACTTTGTAAACTTGTTTGCATAAAGAAAATAAATGCACTTTTAAAAATCAATCAAAATCTCCTCTCTCTCTCTCTCTCTCTCTCTCTCTCTCTCTCTCTCTCTCTCTCTCTCTCTCTCTCTCTCTCTCTCTCTCTCTCTCTCTCTCTCTCTCTCTCTCTCTCTCTCTCTCTCTCTCTCTCTCTCTCTCTAGTTTTAATCTGAAAGTCAATAATATATCCAACACATTGGAAAGCATCTGGTTTCATTGTCTTCCACACATCTCTCATGTACTTTCCTCTCAGCTTTCAGTATGAAAAATGACCGGGAAGAACAGTGTGTGGTTTGATGGAGCATTTTACCACAGGCTCCAGTACATCACATGTAAGCATTACTTCACCCTCAACGTCTTACGTTCAAATAAAAGTACAGGTTGTATTTTCCTCGAGACACAACAGCACTGGATGCTGTCTCCACACAGTGAACACTATCTATCAAATTAAACCAACTATCTGCTCTGTAAAAAGCTCCATGTCTCTTGCCACATATCAACCACAGCATGCTATAAACTGCAAGGATGGGTTTATATTAGAGAGCATCTAAGCCATGCATAATAAGCCTAAGAAATTTATACATGCAAGTCAAATACTGCATATCTGCTTATTGGTTTTATCTACAGTATATGTCATTCATGTTTTATTGTTAAAAACATTTTATGGACATTGTATGGGGTAATTAGTTAACGAACTATCTAATTAGTATTGCATATATAAATATATAAATATAAAGCACATATGTAACAGGTACCTGTAAATATAAATTGGACTCATTATATCCTCAGCTGCATTAACATCAATCATGTACAAGATTAAATATGAGAGATGAGCAGATCTGCTACAGTATGTGTACAGTGCAGAAAGATCACGTACAGTCATTTAAGGTGAGATTTTTTTATTCAGTTTCAGAATTATTGACACCCTTAGTACTGACATGCTTGGTAAAGAAAGGTTTTAAAAGAAAAAAAAATAACATTAATAAAATGTATTAATAACTTAATAAATAACTAGCTGAGGGCCCTGAAGGATTAAGAGAAATTTTATACTGAGGTGGTCACAAATTCCTTGCAAAGGATATTAGACGCTACTAAATAGATGGATGCTAATAATTATGACACATCTTTTAGTTAAAAATGAGTTGATAAGGGTATTTTTCACATTTTCATAGCCTTTTATTAACCCATCTTTATTAATAGTAGCAGTAATTATCTAGCTGACAGTATGGGCAGCTTAGGGCATCACAGTACATTTTAATTTTGTTTTTAGGTCCCATTCTCTTTCACATGATCTATATCAGTGAATTCATTCATGACCACGTTGCAAGAAAGTCACATTTAAAAGAGGACATTAGCTTGGCAGGAAGACATTATGGAGGAAATGAAGAAGAATATGTTTCTTTTCTTGTTTCCCTAAAGCGCATGATAATTTTCATCAAATTTTAATTAGAGGAATTGGCTGACCACACAGACTCATCAAATGATCAACGGGATTCACTGCAGCTGCATTTTCCTATTCCTGTTGTGTCACTAGAGCATGTGATTCTTCCCTCCTGTCTCCCTCCATCCCCTCTTTTCCTCTTTACTCACTGACATTCCATTCAAATCTTTAATGAAGCAAGCAAAATTCTACACCTCTTTATTCAGACACTTTGACACATTGCAGTTTACTCTGTAGCCTGCTTAGACTTTCTCTTTTTCCCTGGCTGCCATGCATCCAGTTTCTGCTCCTACCTCTCATCGTAGCTTGGGGGCTTGATACGCTCTGATTGGTTGTTTTGCCAATGCTTCAGGATGTGGATTCTGGCTTCGTGATGGCTTCTGTGATGAAGATGGATCTGCATGTGAGCAGAATTTTTTTTTTCTATTGTATCTAGGACAAAGCAGAATGGCCACATGCGTGCACTGAATAGTAAATTTTAGAAGAATAGTAAAAACTTGACATCTAAAAGCATTGTTTGATCATCTGAAAAAAACATTAACTCACTGATTATACTTATATTTGCCTAAATAAATCAAATTAAAAAACACCAAAAGTGTCATGAGGACTAACATAGGCATTGGCATTCAGTGCGAA
Source organism: Tachysurus fulvidraco (assembly GCF_022655615.1). Taxonomy (NCBI): domain Eukaryota; kingdom Metazoa; phylum Chordata; class Actinopteri; order Siluriformes; family Bagridae; genus Tachysurus; species Tachysurus fulvidraco. The sequence continues at coordinate 17,344,443 of NC_062520.1, read as the reverse complement.
TCTGTTTACACACACTGTTCACTTTATCATGCCTGTAAATCTACACATTTATACAGATACTGGTCAAGAGTTTCAGATGTTTATCTCAATCATCAGGATGAAAAAAATATGATCTCTGTTACATTAACTGTGGCATAGATGTTGGTACCAGATGGGGTGGTTTGAGTATTTCATATTGTGCTGATCTCCTGGGATTTTCACACACAACGGTTTTTAGCATTTTACACAGAATGCTGCAAAAAAAAAAAAAAAAAAAAACACCCATTAGTGATAGAGTTTTAGCTGGCAAGAAGTCTATAGTAACTTAAATACTCACTCTTTACAACAATGTGGAGAAGAAGAAGCATCTCAGAACTCACAACACATCAAACCTTTAGGTGAATAAGATACAACAGCAAGAAGACAGCACCAGGTTCCCCTCCTGTATGCCAAGAAGCAAAATCTGAGGCCAAATCACAAAATCACTGGCACAATCTCAATAGCTGTGAAAATGAACAGGTGATTTTTTTTTCTATTAGAACTGTCTAGTTTGTTGGTAGCCTCAGATTCCTTCAGGATTTGGTTTAGGTTCATGAAATTTTATGTAGTAGTAGTTGAAGCTAAGTTTTTTTTTATTATTTTTGAAATTAAGCAAATCCACCATCCAGTGTAACCAAGTTGTTGTTAAGAATGTACAGTTAAATTATATCGTGAATTGAACTGAGTTGTGAACAGAGCGTATTTTTACACCATCAATCACGGTGGAATTCTGTGCAAAATGCTCATCATAAGCAGATAATATTGTTGTGGGAGACAAAAACACAATCTGCTGCAAAATCTGCAATGACTACATACATACAAACACGTACACATACACACAAACAAGAGCTCATTTGGGAGTTGCTTTTTTCTCAAGATGGAGAAATATGATGAGCAAGAAGTTGAATAGTGAAAGGTTGAAGATCTAATTTTACACAATTAATATTGATATTTTATTTAACCAATATTTTATTAGTTCATCCATTAGTTTATTTTATTAGTTTGCCATCTTACACATTCAGTAAGAATCAGCTGTTAGGATTACAGTTCACAATTACTCTGTGGTGGCTCAGATTAGATCAATCAAACAAAAGCAAAAGCGTTAAAACTCCTTGCACAGAACCACACAGAGAGCATGCACGCTCTTCATTCATGAATCCGCTTCTTCCCCCCAAAAAATCTACATATCCCATAATGCTTAGCACTCATGACCACAATCCATATATATAATGTATTATTATTATTATTATTATTATTATTATTATTATTATTATTATTATTATTATTATTATTATTATTTATTTATTTATTTATTTATTTATTTATTTATTTATTTTGCAGATGCTGATTTCTTTGAACAGTACAGTTGACATGCAGTGAAAATATAAGTTCTGTATTTATTTCTGTGAAAAGAAAGCTCTGCTATTGAAGCATTATCAGATTAAACACTGAAGCTAAAAGTGTGCTGCGGCTGCTGCTGTAAGGTGAGTTCATGTCTCATAAATTTTTGTTAATTTTGCATTTTTAGTGCGGAAACTTAAGATACAAAACCAAAAGACATTCGGTGTGATGAAATAAATAAATAAATAAATAAATAAATAAATAAATAAATAAATAAATAAATCATTTGTTTAAAAAAAGAACATGCTCTGAATAATTGTGATCAACATTACTGATTCACTGTATGATACACATGGCCAGCTGATGATACACATGGCCAGCCTGTAATATAAACTTATGTAGAAGAGATCTCTTTCAGGGCAACGTGTTTGTCATACAGTATAAGGAAAATTCTCTGTTATGGCACAGTGAATGACATTTTTGTAGGCATTTTCTGTAAATCATGGTAGGAATATATGAAAAGCATTATTTTTTCTTTTTACTAAGACTGTAATTGTGACACACCTCAAGTACCAAGAGAAATTCTCAGTGTGAAGTCGTAAGTCAGACAGATGTGTCCATATGATTATCCATTGGAAGCCACCGATAGGAGGGTGTTATAACCATGATTGGACTTGAGAATGTTCCAAATGCCATGTGTTTAAATTTTTTGTCTGATTTCTGCTTCAAATATGAAGTACCTTCCACAGCTTAAAAACACTTTTGAATTCATTTAAAGTTTTTTTTTTTTCTTTAATTGGGGCACAAATAACTAAAGCCAAAACTGCAATCACTAAATAAACCCTTCTGATCTTTTAATCATGATTTTGTTGTTGAATTTTGGGTATCCAGGTTGAATATGTTTTCTGTATGTTTGTAATTGCAGAAACAAATTTTTTTTACTGTGGGCTTGCATATTGATTTTCAAGCTTTTTGTTTTCAGAATGTTTTAAAAAAAAATGTTTTATTTTGTTGTTGTTTTAGCACTTAAAGTATATTGTAATTTTTTATTTGGGAACACAAAGCCACAGAAAACAAACTATGTTGCTTCTGACTACAGATTTATCTAGTGTTCCCCTCATAGTTAAAAAAAAAAACTCCTTGGAAAATAATAAAATGGAGAAACTTTTCCAGGTTGATAAAACAGGTTTGTGCTGGAGCTTGAGGAAGCGAAGGAGAAGATGTCAAAGGAGAACGAGCGATTTGAGCTCCATCGGAGAGAGAATGAGGCCAGAGAAGAGATGGAGGCTCTGCTAAAGGAAAGGGATGAAATGTGTAGAAGAGTTTAGGTTGATAAAGACAGCTTGATGCTCCAGCTTGAGGAAGAGAGAAGGAACACGGAGAAGGAGATAGAGCGGTTTGACAAAAGGTAGAAGATCACTGAAGGCAGCTTGAGGAAACGCTGTGAGGTATATGACAAAAGAGGTTTGTGACCTGACAAAAACTGTGGAAGAACTTAAGCAGCTAGAGACCGTAAAGCCAGTGAAGCTCAGTCAAAAGAAGTGATCAACATTCTGGTGAAGGAAAGGGTTAAAATAAAGAGACAGTTGGAGCTTGAACAGGTAATCAACATCTTGGACGGAGTTGCTTACAGTTCTTTGTACGCAAGGAAAAAGAGATGGGAGCTGATGAAGAGCAAGGAGAGAGAAGTTCAGTCAACAGAAGTGACCAATGCTTTGGTGAAGAAAAGTGAGAAAATGAAGAAAAAGCTTCATGAAAAAAAGAAGAATGTGCTGGAGCTTGAGAAAGAAAGGAAGAACACAGAGAAGGAGAAAAATCAAGAGAGAGTTGAGCTGAAGATTCGAGAGATAAAGAGTTTCTTTTGGAAAAAAATTAATGAACTGAAAACGTTTCAGTCTGAAAAGGGGATCAAAAGATTCCAGAGATGGCGAAGCAGAAGATTCCAGGGATGGCCACCATGCAGGAGATGACAGAAGAGCTGGAGGCCTCAGAATCGAAAAACAAAGCAGGTGAGAAGGAGGTACTCGAGACAGCCGATAAGAAGCTGAAGCGCCTTTCCATACCGTGGTTCCGACTCTCATAGAACACCAAAGAAAAAAAAGAACATCAACCAAAAATATACAATGGTATCTTTCTTTAACGTAAATGCCACTTGGCTCAACATGTTTATTAAGGAGTTTATTTATATATAAGTGTAGATGAAGAGTCCCAGTGTTTCTTGGGGTCACTGTATAGAAAAAAATTTATAATTAAGTGTAATCATATATAGATAGGGCTGCACAATACAGCTGAAAGGTTTATCATCGATATAATGTCATATTATTTGAAATCAACAATTAATTCATGTACCCACGGATGGTCAAGTAGTAATCAAATTGATTTTTCAATTTTTTTGTATTTTATCTTATAACCACTGAAGCTTCATTTCTACACAGTCCACATACTGTATAAACCTAACCCTAAAATGAATTAATGAATGCTGACTACACCTGGATTACCAGAGTTGTAAACCTATAGTTACTTATTGAAGGTATATAAAATTAGATTAGATTAGATAATATTAGATTCAACTTTATTGTCATTACACATGTACAAGTACAAGGCAACGAAATGCAGTTTAGGTCTAACCAGAGTGCAATAACAGCAAGTGCATGATATACAGTTTTTACAAGAATTAAATGAGTTAAATAAAGTGGTAATATAGAAGTAATTTACAGATGTGTGAGTACTATGAACATAATATACAGATGGCTATAATTATAACTGAAATTTAAAGAAGGATGTAACAAAATATATGGCTATTACTATAAACAGTAATTTACAGATGTGTATGTACTATGAATATAATATACTGATGAATATATATGTACTATGAATATAATATACAGATGAATATGTATGTACTATGAAAATAATATACAGATGATTTCTTACAGGAATGCAGTATTTGGCTCATGACATCATGGCAATAAGGTCTACATTGTGAGGAGTGGGCAATGCATTACTACTAAACTGTGCTATGAAAAAAAAAATGTGTAGACAGACAGAGAAAGCTGAGCTCTGAGGATTTAGCAATCCACCAAAAGAGGTGACAGGGACTATCCCACTCCTTGTGTGTAGGCTGGTAGTGAAAATTTTATTATAGCAGAGCAAGTGAACGGCGCTGCATCGCCTACACTTCAACAAGGGAGAGTGAGAGAAAGAGCGTGAGAGAGAAAGTTTTTCGGAGACACATTTGGTTGTTAAATGAACTCTGGGCATGAGAAGCGAATTAGCTAGCATCAGCAAACAGTGAGCAGTGTGCATCTCGACTACTGAGCACAAGTAATAGTGTAAGAGAAATGTAAACAAAAAAAAAAACATGTGCATGTATGTATCCCAGCTTACACCTTCAGCATCCTACAGGAGAAGAAGCACATGGTCCTGCAGATTTCATAATTTGAAGTTGTCTATCTAGGGAGTCTATTCATTAACATATTCACCACACAATAGAAGATCCCATATCCTTATTAAATCAATCAAATATAAATAGAATTAGTGAGGAAACACAGGAGAGACGATATCCAGAATAGCATCTAAAGCTATGAGAATATAAACTAAAAGCACACAGTTTGTACGTTCAGCGTTTCAGGTTGTAACATGAATAACAATACAGTGCTTTGTAAACACTGTAATTAAGCTTAAAGAAACAAAGAAGGAGTGCTCTATACATCAAGGACATTGAATCCACTTCCTCAGCTCCTTGGTTAAATAGTTAGTTGTAAAACAGGAAAGAAACAACTGTGACACATTGAGGACCTTTTAATAGTTAAATAGTTAGTTGTAAAACAGGAAAGAAACAACTGTGACACATTGAGGACCTTTTCTAGACTGCAGTAAACTTCACAAAGTGACAACTTGCTATTTGTGCTTGACAAGGAATCACGCTCCTTCACATGAACAAACTCTACAAGTTCTGTAGGAAAACTGCCATAGTATTCCAGAAGAAAAGCAGTCCAGAGCTGGGACCTTTAATTGTGTTTTTCTAATCAGGAAAGGGTTTATAAGGAAAAAGAAAATAAATCATATTCTCAAAATCAAAACCTAAAGGAAAATTTTAAACTGACACCAGATACATTTCAGAAAGTGCTGCTACAGTACACGTTACATGAAGCAAATCCAATATGCTGGCCACCCGCTGGCCTTCCTGTTTCATTAACCCTGCTTAATTTTATGTCTGCTTTAGTGCGTATTCTCTGATAAATGATCCCAGAGAAAAGATGGCAGGAATTTTATTGCTCTGTCATTATTCCCTGATGTGGAAACCTGTGGCAGAGGATAACATGCAGATCATTTCTCCTTGTTTGTTGATCATTAGCATTAATTAAGACTAATATCTGTCTCTCAGCAGTGACAAGTAGCGTATTTGTAGCCATGGTAACTGCTCCCTTCTCTGCTCTGTGACGAGCTCTTTGGCCCTGAGTCACTGCGATATGTAGAGCAATTAACTGCTTAATGCTAGAGGAAGCAGAGACACATGCAGAGGAGAGAGCAGTTCAATTTGTGCATAACATCTCTGATGTCTCATATTTACCACACACCTCTGCACTGATTTCTGAGAAAGTTTATGATGGTGAACTTCATTTCATCATAACATGAAGAGAAGCTTTATATCAAGTATACACTAACCCGTAATAGCCTTGGAACCCATCTGGTCTCCGTAATTGCCGCATCCATTAAATCGAATATTTGCATTCAACTGCACAGAAAATTCATTAGCTGAACCAGGACACACACCACATAGACTACTTTCTGTCTATTAAATACTGTAAGCTTGGAGACTTCATTTCATTTCCAAAGCTTTAAGCTAATTTTCTGGCTGAAAGATATAACATGAACAAATCCATACAAATATTATCAGAGATTAAAAAACTTCTCCTTAAATCACAACGTGTTACACAATGAAAATAAAACATTTTATTGGAAATGGTGATGCTGCTGCTGTTTTTCTTCCAATTCTTCTGCATGAGTTGTGCAGAGGGCTGTAATTCATAGACAGATGGCTGTCAATCAAGCGTTTTCAAAATTAGCACATGCCTCCATGCCAAGACACTGAGCTACTTTTATGGTGCTTTATCCCAATTCTGTCTCCCCCACACAATATTTAATATATTTCAAATCACACAAACTGGGATTGTAACAGATTCTTTTTTTTCTTTTTATGAAACCTATTTCTATAACTCGTAACTCATCTGGTCATATTATTCAATATTATCCAATTAGCAAAATATAGTGTTGTGCATTTCTAAAAACAAATCTATTGTTGATAATAATAATGACTACATTGTTATTGTAACTAATAATACTTATATATTTACACGCTAATTGGCCGAATGTGTGTGTACACCCGACCATCACACTAATGTATGTGTGTGTACACCTGACCATCACACTAATGTATGTGTGTGTACCCCCGACCATCACACTAATGTATGTGTGTGTACACCTGACCATCACACTAATGTGTGTGTGTACACCTGACCATCACACTAATGTATGTGTGTGTACACCTGACCATCACACTAATGTATGTGTGTGTACACCTGACCATCACACTAATGTGTGTGTGTGTGTACACCTGACCATCACACTAATGTATGTGTGTGTACACCCGACCATCACACTAATGTATGTGTGTGTACACCTGACCATCACACTAATGTCTGTGTGTGTACACCTGACCATCACACTAATGTATGTGTGTGTACACCTGACCATCACACTAATGTGTGTGTGTGTGTACACCTGACCATCACACTAATGTATGTGTGTGTACACCTGACCATCACACTAATGTATGTGTGTGTACACCTGACCATCACACTAATGTATGTGTGTGTACACCTGACCATCACACTAATGTATGTGTGTGTACACCTGACCATCACACTAATGTATGTGTGTGTGTACACCTGACCATCACACTAATGTATGTGTGTGTGTACACCTGACCATCACACTAATGTATGTGTGTGTACACCTGACCATCACACTAATGTATGTGTGTGTGTACACCTGACCATCACACTAATGTATGTGTGTGTACACCTGACCATCACACTAATGTATGTGTGTGTGTACACCTGACCATCACACTAACGTCTGTGTGTGTACACCTGACCATCACACTAATGTATGTGTGTGTGTACACCTGACCATCACACTAATGTATGTGTGTGTGTACACCTGACCATCACACTAACGTCTGTGTGTGTGTACACCTGACCATCACACTAACGTCTGTGTGTGTGTACACCTGACCATCACACTAATGTATGTGTGTGTGTGTACACCTGACCATCACACTAATGTGTGTGTGTGTGTGTGTACACCTGACCATCACACTAATGTATGTGTGTGTGTGTACACCTGACCATCACACTAACGTCTGTGTGTGTGTGTACACCTGACCATCACACTAACGTCTGTGTGTGTGTGTACACCTGACCATCACACTAACGTCTGTGTGTGTGTGTACACCTGACCATCACACTAACGTCTGTGTGTGTACACCTGACCATCACACTTACGTCTGTGTGTGTGTACACCTGACCATCACACTAATGTATGCCTGTGTACACCTGACCATCACACTAATGTATGTGTGTGTACACCTGACCATCACACTAATGTATGTGTGTGTGTACACCTGACCATCACACTAATGTATGCCTGTGTACACCTGACCATCACACTAATGTATGTGTGTGTGTACACCTGACCATCACACTAATGTATGTGTGTGTACACCTGACCATCACACTAATGTATGTGTGTGTGTACACCTGACCATCACACTAACGTCTGTGTGTGTGTGTACACCTGACCATCACACTAACGTCTGTGTGTGTACACCTGACCATCACACTAACGTCTGTGTGTGTGTGTACACCTGACCATCACACTAACGTCTGTGTGTGTGTACACCTGACCATCACACTAATGTATGCGTGTGTACACCTGACCATCACACTAATGTATGCCTGTGTACACCTGACCATCACACTTACGTCTGTGTGTGTGTGTACACCTGACCATCACACTTACGTCTGTGTGTGTGTGTACACCTGACCATCACACTAACGTCTGTGTGTGTACACCTGACCATCACACTAATGTATGCGTGTGTACACCTGACCATCACACTAATCTGTGTGTGTGTACACACGCATACATTAGTGTGATGGTCAGGTGTACACACGCATACATTAGTGTGATGGTCAGGTGTACACACGCATACATTAGTGTGATGGTCAGGTGCACACACACACATACGTTAGTGTGATGGTCAGGTGCACACACACACAGACGTTAGTGTGATGGTCAGGTGTACACACACAGACGTTACTGTGATGGTCAGGTGTACACCTGACCATCACACTAACGTCTGTGTGTTCACACCTGACCATCACACTAATGTATGCGTGTGTACACCTGACCATCACACTAATGTATGCCTGTGTACACCTGACCATCACACTAATGTATGTGTGTGTACACCTGACCATCACACTAATGTATGCGTGTGTACACCTGACCATCACACTAATGTATGTGTGTGTACACCTGACCATCACACTAATGTATGTGTGTGTACACCTGACCATCACACTAATGTATGTGTGTGTACACCTGACCATCACACTAACGTCTGTGTGTGTGTACACCTGACCATCACACTAATGTATGTGTGTGTACACCTGACCATCACACTTACGTCTGTGTGTGTGTACACCTGACCATCACACTAATGTATGTGTGTGTACACCTGACCATCACACTAACGTCTGTGTGTGTACACCTGACCATCACACTAATGTATGTCTGTGTACACCTGACCATCACACTAATGTATGTGTGTGTACACCTGACCATCACACTAACGTCTGTGTGTGTACACCTGACCATCACACTAATGTATGTGTGTGTGTACACCTGACCATCACACTAACGTCTGTGTGTGTACACCTGACCATCACACTTACGTCTGTGTGTGTACACCTGACCATCACACTTACGTCTGTGTGTGTACACCTGACCATCACACTAAGCCCCACGTTGCTGTTACAATAGCATCCAATCCTCTGGGAAGGCTTTCCACTCTGTGGCAATTTGCTCATTCAATAACATGAGCATTAATGAGCTCTGTCACTACTGTCAGGTGAGGAGGTCTGGGGTTCATTCACTGTTCCAGTCAATCACAAACATGTTCAGCTGCTCAAGTTCTTCTAAAGCCGTCACTTACGCTTTCTTTGCTCACAGGGGGTTTGCCATGAATGAATACATTCAGGTCCTGTAGTAAAGGGAAGGAAAAGCAGAATGCTATAGGATAGAAAAACATTCTATATAATTCTGTACTTCCAACCTTAACTACTCATGAACTGACTGTCACAGCTTACTTTCTTTTAAGCCCTGATTACTTGATCCTGGATGTTCAGTGAAACAGAATTTGTGGTCATGATTCATTTGAAGCAAGTGCACCCTCTGCTGCATATATACAGTGACAACACAGACCAGATCACCAGTTACACCATTAAACTTTATTACAGCTCACTGTCAAACGATTCACTTTACATACTTAGATAAATGCAATGAACAGACATTGGTAGTAGCCTACATAGGAGTTTTGAAGCAAGGGCTATTATGTAGTATCATTGAGATGAATTATAAAGAATCCTGGTTGATCTGTTAATTATTTGTACCTCATTGTTCCTGCTAATACAATCAATACCCATTTAATGACAGGAGTGACCGTTTAGATTTTACTTGTTTATCACATATGCAGAAATCACAGCATTAGGCTTAACTTTAAAACATTTCCACAAAAACAGCAAATGTACCTTTTAGTAACATAAAACAGTAGAAATATGTTCTGCTGATGGGTTATGCTTGATAGTTGCTATTGCTTTTGTAACTACAGCTGCAAAAGTTCACTGTAAGAACCAGACCAGCACAGCAAACTACCCACTCTGCAACATGAATAAACCTGACACTGTTCAGCATCTGATGCTTTGTATTGTGAAAAACAAGTAAGGTACGGTTCACTACAGCGCTGAATTCTAAAATCTAATCCGTCAGTAAGTGTTGATTAATGTTAATTAATTTTATAAAGGCTTTCACAGAAAGTTTTAGATTATTTCACTTGGTCATTGATGTATTGTTTCTATAGTAACTAACTCACAGAAACATGCACACCAAGTCATGTAAGTGTAATAATACATAGATTGTTGCTATTTAAAAATAGCTAGAATTTTTGATTTTTTACTTGGGGAAGGGGTCACTCAGTCTCTGGACTACTGACTAGAAAATCATGAGTTTAAATCTCAGCATTGCCAAGCTCACACTGTTGGGCCCTTTAGCAAGGTCCTTAAGCCTACATTTTATAAATGATATAAATAATAAGTCACTCTGAATAAGGGCATCTGCTAAACAGAATTTCGTCACATTTATGGAAGGAGACTCCTTTGACAGTGCTTTGTAACACTGAGGGGAAATGGTGTTCCAACACAGGAAAGTCTAAGGACAGAAGATATGTTTAGGAGTTTTGTGGAAATAAGCTGTATTTTTGTGATGGAACAATTATAGAAGCTAAATCATAAGTGATAACAGGAATGTAATGTTTTGTGGACGTTAAATGGATATACATTTATTTTCCCATTCATGAATAATAATTAACAAAAAAAATCTTTGGCAAATTGTGGTCAAATAAATGGAATAAAACAACAATGATTATTTTCCTATAACATACAAATCGGAATGTTACCACAGCATATGGTCAGAGCACATGGCCTAAATGGAGCCAGTGTGACTCCAAATTCATCTCATGCACCAATCATGTGACACACAAAAACACAACATGTACTAAAACAAACCGAACAAAGCAAACCATTGCTTCTATTTGTCAGAGGGACACTGCATGGTAGGAAGGAGGCTGAGCTATTGCTGAGATATTAGATAAGTACAGATGATGCTACATGATGGTGACTCTTTCTGGGGAAACATGAGCTGCAGGTCTCTCACGATAAGCATGATGCTGACGGTCATCACAGCCTCTGCGGATTCTCTTCAGCCTCCATGCCACGCAAGGCATCATTAACACAGCTTTACCCACAATCACCGTGACAGGCAGAGCCACGGCTACTACAAAGGTGGGCGGCATGTAGAAACGATACGACTCCTCTTCAAACGCCCGCTTCCAGCCAAACAGCAGTGCGTGGACGGTGGCGATAAGCAGGGCGATATAGCCAAGTGTGGACTGTAACAGCAAAACAAGAGACATTCAATGGTACAATGATATATACATTTTGACTACTTATAAGGGCTAGCATTAATATAAAGCATTGGTGAAAATACTGGCTCATACCAAAACTAACTGGAAAATGAATCAGTTAACCCATTTAACTCCTATTCTTCTTAAAGCGTAAAACCAGTAACTTTCATGACTTCAGTACCTGCGGTGAAACGGAAAACCTGTACCACAAATGTAAATCTGTTTATATTCAGAATGTTCTGGATTAAATGAACAGCCTTGTACACAAAGCACTAGACAGGACTTCTGTTACCTAAGTAATAAAAATGACTGGCATCAAAATGAAAATAAAAATGTGTAAATGGGAATAAATGATACTAGTACTGTTTTAATATCATATTCATTTTCAGTGCGTTGCATAAAAAATGGCAACAAAATCACCAGAAGTTTTATGGTACTTAATTACTTTTAAGGGAGTCAAAATAACTAACTATCAGTACTCAAAAGCCACTGCTCATAACCCTGGCTATGTAAAATTATAAACACCTGACAGTATTTGTTTCCACGCACAGTACTGCACAGTACCGTGTTTCTAACCTGGATAAAGCTGAACTCTCGCCAGTTGAGGGCGCTGTTTACTGATGGAATGGACGTGATGGCCAAGAGAGAGAGAAGGCCCAGACTCATTATACCAAAAGACACGTACATCTCCACTCTCCACACCTCCTCCTCATTCCACGAGTTTTCTACGTTGGCATGAACCTGGACAGAATGAAACAGTATACACTCTTACACTTTGCCTAATCTATTAGAATCTACATGTACAGTCAGCTCCAGAAATCCTGGCATCCTTATTGGGACAAATAAACCTAATTAATAATTGTAATTTCTATGAGGTAATTTAGAAGAAGACCTAAAATAAAAATGTACAGAAAAATATCAATGTCTGAAGACACAAACATCATATCTGGCTGTGAATTTTAGTGTGTTTAGTGTGTTGTCCTGCAGCAGGAATGTAAACTTGGTGAAAATAGATTCCCTGTAGACACAAATGAAAACTAAACAGACCTGCTGGTACGCCATATTGAGCAACAGATATCTCTCAGACCTCCTCATGGGCAGGCAGAGGCTGTAGAGTACATGGATGCAGGCGAAGAAAAAGCTGAGCAAGCCCAGCTGCTTGCGGCTCTGTAACCATCCTTGCAGCCAGCTAGGAAAGCGCCGGAACTTAGTGCCATAGAAGAGCTGGTGCGCAGCAGCGAGCTGACCCGCTAAATACACCAGCGCCAGCACAGTTATAGCCACCACCGGAAGTGTCCTGTTCACAATCTCCAGTGGGATCTTATAAAAAAAGCTTTGCCCATTTTTCAAATATGGATGAATGATGTCCCGAATGAAAGAGTAAGCAAAGAAGAAGATGGAAATGGAAACAGCAGTCAGAACGGGACCTTTCCAGTCTGAAAACAACCGCAACGGCATGTTCTCTATTTCCTTTGCCAAGGTAAGTGTGCCCATATCCACAGGAATGAAACTGAGCTGCCGGGCCAACTCGATGACCTGCTGCCGCGCTTCCACTGAGTTACCGCAGATGTACACCTAGAGTGTGGAACAGAACAAAAACAAATAATCAGACGTGAGCGATTGATTGAGCATCTTTTTCACATTGATAAGAAAGAAAAGAAGACCGGTGCAAAGAGAACTGTTAGTGTTTCAGTTGGGTACTGAACAATGACAAAAACATACTTATAGTGATTTTGTAGTTCCAAAACAGGTAGGAAAAGTGCACTGGCTGTATTAAAATAAGTAGTAAGATAGTATAGAGTATAAATAGAGCATACTACATTGATGTATATAATCTAAACGAATTATATAATACACTGATCAGCCATAATATTCAAACCACTGACAGTTAAAGTGAATAACATTAAACAGTACAGTGGCATCTGTCAGGAGATGAGACATATTAGGCAGCTAGTGAACAGTCAGTTCTTGAGGTTGTTATATAAGAACTCATGGCTGACTTGGATGACTGTTTCCAGTATGTATTGGTTACTACTTACTAAAAGTGGGCCATACATTAGATAGCTAACATTAGCTATATACTGTAACTATGTCAGTTTGGAATAAACAGCATTTCACTGCAATACTCAACTGTTTGGAACAAAGCTATTTTTCCTTATTTCTATTAAAGCTGGACTGACAACTAGGTACGGTATAACTGTAATATTAGTCAGCAAGAAATCATCTAATACTTGATGAAGGCATCTGTCACCTTCCTGTATGCTTCAATGTCAGTCATTAAAATTCAAAATGAGGCACCGGTTAAATCTTAAAAACAAGCAATTTAAGAAATTTAAGCATCTTTGCCCTTTTTACAGTCTTCTTTGAAAATCCCTCTCTATAAAATGACGCTTTTAGAAGCAGTGCTTTAATGTGGAAGCCTGTGATCTACAGTATAATGGGAAACAATATTATTCCCAAAACTTCCTGACATTTACACTTGCATTTACAGTATTTAGCAGACCTTATCCCTGATGCAATCATGCTGCAAGAGGATCTGCTTTAAAGCAAATATCTTCTTGGATCTGTTTCATGTTGTTCAGTATGGTTTGAGAAACAGGATTTGAGTCAATAATTTTTGCCTATAATTAAAAAACAAACATGAGGTGTAATAAATAATTAAATAATTAAAATATTGAAACCCACACTGAAATGTGCAGTCTGTTGGCTCTGCTGCTGTACTGCTGTCAAAATGGCTGGGGCTTAACATATATCTTATATATATGACTATACCTCCATCTGGTCCTGCCATGATGTTCCCATGCAACACACCACCACTCAACAGAGTGGTTCAAACAAATAAAATGAATTATCGTTAGTTTCCAATGTAATAGTCAATTACTTTAATGCAGAGTATCTCAAAACTATTTCACTGCTCAATACATGTTACTTATACAAACATAATTAAAATATTCAAATATTTGAGGTGCTATGGAAACAGTTATATTTTGTATTATACTGTATATTGCATCCATACATCTTTTGAATCCTGTCGTGCCTATTGCTGCCCCTACAATATGAACTGTGCGGCTTTAGATTTAAATGAAATCCATTAAATTGAAGTTACCGGTCAATTATGCTCTTGTTATACCACTTCTATAGTAATGACTGGTTTAAAGGGGTATGTACGGTGGATGGCTTATTAAACAAGTTATTTAACAAGGAATAATGTGTAATTGTTCATCTGTTAAAGTTTACTTTAAAGAAATGCTTATTTTAAGAAAGTTGTTTCAGAGCTTTCAGTACAATCATTAAGTATTCGAACACAGGAAAGTCTAGAAGACAGAAGACTTCTCAGTACCGTCTTCTCAGTAGCATGACAAGCTGCTTTTTTGTCTTGAATTGATTATAACTGTTATAATCACAGGGACAACTGATTTTATAACTGTTATAATATAAATTATAATTGAAATTGATTGAATGTAATTATCAATGACTAAAAAGTAGAAAAGACAATTTCTCTGGCATAAGCAACTGTCTCCATCACAAGATAAATGAAGCATGAAGGGACACCTTGTCAGTGGAAAACAAACAACTCCAGGATGGTAAACATCACACTACCAATGTCATGGATTACTTTCCTATGCCAGCAAACTGCATAGTGACTGCATGTCCTACCTGTCTACTAGCATCTTTAGGGCCTGACTGCATAGCCCATGCTGATATGACATTAAATCCTTTCACCACATCAGACTCTGGGAATAGGGAAGCGAGGTACTCTGCATTGGATTCTGGATACTGGTTCGACCTCCTGTTGTTGCTGACGTCCACCAAGATTTTGCCAGCTAAGAGGTGCTTGATGTCCCAGAGAGAAGAGTAGTGTTCTCTGCGGATAGCCAAGAAAATAACAGAAGCTTTGCCCACTGCGTCCTCGTGATGGGTCACATCTACCACATGAGGAAAAAACTCAGCCGCCCGCTTGGGCTGTCGACTGCCCACCACAACATGAAAGCCACTACACAGCAGACGGATGGCCAAAGACTTGGAGAAATCCCCAGAGCCGATGATGGCCACCGACGGCTTGCTGGAGCTTTCTCTGGGACAGTTCTTCACGCCGTTAGGAAGGAAGAAGGCATTGCCTGCAGGACTGCTGCCCATCAGTGAGATGGAGTCCATTTCTTTAGACCTGGAGCTCTAGATGTTGATCAAACCACGTTTCTAAAAATGATTTAAGCAATAATTTAAATACATACTACAGCGTTCCTAGTACATTTATACACATTACTTACCATCTAAATGCATATCATATTAATTATGTTATAATAACTGAATATTTATTGCTTAAGAAAAATGTGCACTAAGAGATTCAAGACAATATCAGTTACTATAATAAACTACAATAAATCCTAATTAGAAGAGGTGCTAGTTTTGTTTGAAACTAATATAGATAAATACGTGTATCTATATTATATAAGTATCTATAGTATAACCGACAGTAGTTTACATTCTGCTGCTACATGGAGGATAAATCAGAGAAACGTCCACATGATTGACGTCTGGATGAAAACACCGCGCTGTTACCAGCTGTAACTACATAGCTGTGACCTGCCCTGCAATGTCACCCTGTAACGCTTCACTAGCACACACTGTATTATGTAAATCATTATAACAATTTATTCAACAAATTCAAGCTTTATCATGACAAAACTATGCCGTCTAACCTTGATCTGAAACACTGATGTTATCGTTACCGCTCATGGATCCGCCGTGTCTGTGTGCAGGCGATGTCTGCCGTGTCGCCGCTCGCCCCGCCCACTGTGGTCTGATTGGTCACAATTTTAATTGTGGCGAGATCTCCACCAATCAGCGACTAGACCATGACACGACGTGAACAACCTAACCAACAAACTAATAATAATTTTTAAAAATAATAAAGCACTTTTTATTTTGAGTCCAGAATCTCAAAACGCGTTCAATAAAATATTTTTATTACACAAGCAATAAAACTTTTTGTAAAATTACTTACTTACTATATATACTGTATGTATATATAGTAAGTAAGTAAGTATATATATATATATTATACTTCTGTGTGTGTGTGTGTGTGTGTGTGTGTGTGTGTGTGTGTGTGTGTGTGTGTGTGTGTGTGTGTGTGTAATATATAAAAAAAATTGTAAATTTGTTACCTAGTAAGTAATGAGAAAGGTTTGTTTCATTCAAAATATGAGTTAAAGAAAGCCAAGACTGAACAGGGTACGAGTCCATGCAACACTTTAATTAGTTATGACATTAGTGCATACTAGTTCATGCAATCAGTTTAATAATTTTATTAAATACATGTCTCAAGTAAGAGCACATACACTCTTATAACAGATTATTTTAGGAGTTTTTTTCCCCGTAAATATATCACTATATCTTAATAACCTTTTGTCACCCTTTAAAGTATCACAAAAATGCTGAAGAGGCCTTGGTAGAATTTCAGCTGCACACCCCTGATATACAATAGTGCTTTAATACTATGACCAGGCAAGGTATTTATATCATTAGCAAAACTTCATAGTTTATCAGAACTTTAATAAGCAGAGAATGTAAATGTAGATTTCAAAACAAACGCTGCATTTACATTCTATTGTTTACATACTACCATACAAGATCTAAATACATTAAATAGTCGAATTAGCAGGTCGGTAAATGTCACCATTGCTGTAACTATGCAAAGCTGCTATTTAGTACAATAGTGTATAATAGGACAGCATGGCTTTCCCCCACTTATCACATTTCACATGCAGTTTTCAAGAGTGACCTAACGATGAGACACAATAAACAAAGCAGCTAACAAATATGCCAAAAGGAATGCAAGATATCTGAATCTGTTTGTGATACCTTACTGAGGAAGTCATGACAGAGAATCATGTATCAGTCACAAAAGAGTGCTTTCCTTCTTCCTTTTACACAGATCAATGCAATTCATAACAATATACATAAATTTACTAAATTATTTTTCAATTGTTTACTACTTATTCATTATTAATATATACTTATTTTAAAATAAGTATAAAAGAGAGCTCATATTTGTTCATACTTCAATGTGCAGCTGCATTATAGTACAAACCACTTAAACATCAATCACAAGTTGTGAAAAACAATCATGACTTAAAACTTACATTCCTGAAACACACATTTAAAATTTTATGCTGCTAAGACTGAGTCAGAGTGAGTCCTTGTCTGTTAATTGCTTTCGCCCGGGTCTTTCCCAGCCATGTCGAATGCGTTCCAATCTTTTGTTAAAACAGGGCATGGCTAACACAGCCTTGAGCAGTAACACCATGCCTGGGAGGAAGGAGGCAAGTATAAATGATGGTGGTGTGTACCATACATAGTGCTTCAGCTCCACCCACTTCCTCCAGCCATACACCAGAGCGTGAGCTGTGCACAAAAACAGAGCTGCATGTCCCAGTGTTCTCTACACAAATATGGAGAGACAATAAACAATCAAGCAATTATCAATAACAAATCAAAGAACAATGTGTCTATAATGTCCATCATAGCTGTGAAGTCACCAGCGAGGATGGTTAGATGATTTCTGGATTCTAGTTTCTCACCTACCTGGACACACTGGAACTCTCTCCAGTTTAGAGTCTCCATAACAGAAGGTAGGGAGGAGATGGCCACTAAGGCCAGAATGCCCAGTCCTAGGATTCCCAGTGAGATGTAGATCTCCATCCTCCAGACATCATCCTCTACCCATGCGTTATCATTCTTCTGTTGTACCTATCACATAAACATGCTTGGATGCTATAGAACAGGTGTCATTATGCTAAATAAAAGTGGGCAAACTTATCACAATGTTCAGACTTAAATGATTTAAGATAGAGTATGTGGCTCTTTAAACAGAAGCTGGAGAATAGAAGAGGTGACATTTGTTATGAAATTTCCATACTCTCTAGTTAATCCTTCAATAAATAAATAAATAAATAAATAAATAAATAAATAAATAAATAAAATTTATTACTACTACTAATAAAAAATATAAACATATAAACATTAAGTGAATAATAATATTAACAATGTTATTTTCATGTGAAAAGGATTAAAACCCCAACCATCTGACTGCAAGACCCTGCAGCTGATAGTGAGGACAGCTGAGAACATCCAAGTCTCTCTTCTCTCTATCACAGATATTTACAACCCCACACACCCCTCACATACAGTATACATTCCACCCTCCTGTCATCTGGTAAAAAAGTACAGAAGCATTTGGGCCTTCACACTGTGTAACAGTTTATTCCCTCAAGCAATCAGGCTCATTAACACTGAGAACTGAACTGACACACACATACACTCATTCAATATTCATATGTTTACAGCACCACTCATTTAAACATTGTCTGTCTGCATTAGGTTGCACTAGGAAATGCATTTTATGTCTAAGGATAACTTAGAATTTAGTCTGTAGCTTTGTGTTTTATGAAGCACTGTGTTTTCTTATGTAGTTCTGTGTTGTTCTATGTAGCTCTGTCTCTTTATGTTGCACCATGGTCGTGGAGAAACACTGATTTATTTCACTACGTACTGCCTCAGCTATATATAGTTGAAATGAAAATAAAAGCTTCTTGACTTGAAAACTTTCCTCACCTGCTGGTAGGCCCAGTTGAGGAGTTTGTATCTGTATGATCGTCTCATTGGGTAGCTCAGGCTGTAAATGGCATGTAGGCAGGACAGAAGGAAGGCCAGCAGACCCAACTGTTTCCTCACACCCATCCAATTTTCCAGCCAAATTGGGAAAGAGCTGTATTTAGTGCCTGCCAAAGAGAAAAAGTACTTGAAGCAAACAAGTTTGCTCTGTAATAGATATTATAGGCAAGCATTCTTATTACATTCATGGAAAATTTATAAATGAAACCATTTGGCTGTGGTCATTCACAGTAAGTTTAGTTAGTGTAGTATGCAGTAAACATTGCACCTTACTGTCAACCTGCCTAATTCAACATGAAAAGAAGGCAGCCATTTTATTTCAGACATATCAGCAAACAACAAGAAGTCACTGAACCAGATATACTTTGCATTAAGAAGTCTGCTTTCTCACAAAATGTCACATTTTTCACCCATGTACAATAGTTCAGCGCACAACTGTTCTGACTCATTTCCTTGTCAACAATTTTTAATCTCATCATTTGCAGTAACTCTCGGAAATGGTGACTGTGAAATGGTGGCAGACTTCAGAAAAAACCTATCAATGCTGATGCCATGTACAAGAAGGGACAGAAGGCCTTTAATCCTTGAGAACTCAACAGACTGATTCAAAAGTGTTGGTTTATCTTAAGAGTCAAGCAGAGTTCTCTGGAGACTATGGCACAACTGTACTCTACACTCTATAAAATGGTTTATCTATTTTCCAAGTAGTGTTCTCTATTTACTATCTGTCCTCCTCTACTTTGTCTCATGTGTTTCTAAATGTTTACTTTGCTACTTATTGCACTTAGAGTTAAATATGTAGATGTAAATGTAGTAATAATGGAGATTATAATGGAGATTCGAGATGCTCAATCTCTCACCTCTGTGTAGTTGTAGTAGAGCAGCCAACCCTCCAGGTAGATAGACAAGTGCCAGAAGAGTGATTGATGTCCAGGGTAGAACTTTATTTAACACCAGTATGGGAATCTTGTAAAAATCATTTTTATTCTGAGCCACATAAGGCTGCAGGACATCCCGGAGAAATGTGTACACAAACGTCACAGTTAAAAAAACAGCCATAAGCTTTAGAGGTAGGTGCCACTTGGGGAAAAGGGGCATCTCTTTTAGTTGAATGATGGCAGGGAACTCAAATTCCTCTAATGCAAATGCAGACAAAAAAGGCTGCCGATTCATGCTTGGCAACATCTCTTCAGCCTCCATGCCTCCCTCCTCAGGGTCCTGAGAGAAAGCAAGAGCTGTAATCAGTGCCTTAAATCTAATTACAACTATGGAGTACTGTGATCCTAAGATGAAAAGGTGCTGGACCAAATAAAGATAAAGGCTATTTTGGGGCAATGTTCAGTGGAAAAGGTGTCGCTCTGCTCTGATGTTAATATGATGACAACATAGCACCATTCATTCATAGTTACAAGAAAAGTAGCAAATACATGTATATGTCTTATATCGGTCATTCACCCTATGCTGTAAGGTACCATGCCTTTTGAGTGAGCTGTAGTCGCTGTTCCACTTCAAACAGCTGAAAGCTTTCATCATGGTATGTTGTTACCTCTCCAGAATCATGAGGACATCTCTCCATAATAGGTCAAACAGCAGAAAACCCTACAAAATGACCCACAATACACTGTTATGCTAGGTCTTTATGGGCAACCTCCACAAGTGCATGCTTTACTGCAATTCATTTCCATGCCAATAATGAGTCTTTCAAGCACAAGGGCACAAACATAAAGTCTGTTATTCATGTGACTACCCTGTAATATCCAAGGCATTTATTCTTGGAGTTGGGGAGACTTTCACAGCTAGTGCTTTTAAGAGGCTTAACATTCAGCATCTTTATTAAACAAACTCTTAAGAGTTCTTCATCCTAACTTAGTATTCAGGATGTCAAAGTATGTACCATTATTACTAAAACTAAAACTAAAATGTTTTACATTGCTATTTGTAACACAAAATTAAATATGAAAAATTTGGTTCTCTGTCAATTAAACAATCCTACAACTTCAAATGTTATGAGTTTGAAGTCAAGTATCATTTCGATGGTAAATCATTTTATGGAATATGTTGCCTAACCTCTTACCAAGGTTTTTCCACTCATGCTTAGTGTGCAACATGAACACAAACAACACAAATATACTTAGTGAGTCATACTGTATGAAAAGAGAGTCATACCTCAGCACATAAACTTCACACTTCTTAACCAGTCCACAACAGAGTAGGTGTAAATATTAACAGTGTGTTCTGCTGTAAATAAAAAAGAATATGGCTGAAAGATGATGAAGAGAAGACATGTAACTTCTAAAAGAAAAAAAAAATACTCTATTACTCCCTTGTTCTCCCTCTCCCCTTGTCTTTGGTGCACACTGACAAGGCGCTGGTCCCTTCATTCATGTTAGCCCCGCCTCCAACAGAAGTCCACCAATCACGGTTTTAACACACATCATAGACCACGCTCAGAAAAAGACGTGTTTCACACACGCAAACCATAATGCATATCACTAGTAACATTTTCAAGAAATTTATTTAAAAAGTTATTGTTTTTTCCTTTCAGTATATTATATGTGTTTCTGTAATTAAATACTAAACAATTTATCTTGTTTTTTGTTTATTTTATTTATTCTTTAAGAGAATAAATAACTAACAGCAAACTAACAGCCACCTTATTGTACATTACAAGTGTAAAAGGCTCAAAGAAAAAATGTAAACATTTAGATAAAAAAATCCTAAATCCACTTTAAGAGATATTTTTATCAATATTAAGTTTATTTTTATTTTTATTTTTTTTAGTTTAAGCCAGACGTATCATAAATTGTGACACAATTCTGACACAATTCAGCTTTAGTCTAATAAATTCAAAAGGAGCATTTTCCATGAGTCAGTTTGGGGATTTTACAGCAATGTAATATAATACTTTTTTTTTTATTAGAAAATTTGCTAATCTCACTGCTATTAGCCACAACAAATTGTTCACAGAAAAAGTAAATTTTATACCATGAGTGTAAATACAGATTTTATATTATGTTTTGTTTCTATTTTGTACAGTTCTCATTTTATATTAATCAACAATCAAAAGCATCTGAAGTCAGTGGCCTGCACAGAGTTTAAACCTTTAGTTCTGCTTTGCCTTGTTCCTCCGAGGACAGAAAATTGTAATGCGTTCTAATTTAATTTCAGTCAGTTTCCTTTAGAGGAGCTCACATGAGCATCCTGTGATCCTGCAATGACTCTCATTATTTCTCACCAGAACATCAGACAGGATAGCTGTGGATTGATATCACAGCAACCAAAATGCATATCACCAGGTATCTCCTGCTGGCCATGCTGACATTAGGATCATTAACTGTGTGGTCCTCGGGCCCTCTTCATGCACAGTGCAAAGTGGAATGGTAAATATGTTCTTTTTTTGTGTACCTGTCTCTTTGCTTGCTTGTTTTTTTTTTGTTTTGTTTTGTTTTTTGTTTTTTCCCATCGTCTTATGAGAATTGAAGTGTTACTAAACTCTTGTTGTGAGGTCGGTGTGATGTGATTTCATTTTAAAGGTATGTATTTTGTTGTTCTGTGTTGTTACGCTTTCTGTAACACATACTATTCATTGCCTATAAGATAATGTTACAGGTAAGTTTACAGAAAAAGAAAGAATGCTGTTTGTAATACAGTGTAGTGAAATCACCCTGTATTTTACTAGACTTGATAGATAGCTGACCTTTGAGTTGTTATTATGAAATGATCGTAGTATGGCATTGTTATTCCTGAAAAACATTTTATGTAGTATAGTATAAATTACTTTAGTAATTTTGATGCACTAATTTAGGCTAAACAGAAGTGTGTCTGTTGTATATTAGAACATTTCACTTACTCTTTCACTTCCAGTGATCTCTTCCCAGGTTGCTGTAAGTACAAAGCTTATCTGAGGAACACTGGCCTGACACACACAGAAACAGACAGAACTTTTGCCACATATTCACTCAATCTCTGTTTGAAGCCAAAATGTTTGTTATCTTCAAAGAAGTCTGGGAGAAAAAAGCTCATATATTCTTTTGTGTCTTAAGAATACCACATGAATGATTAATGGACAAAATAGAAAAACTGTTAATGTAAGGTAACAGGACAGTATGCCTCTGTGTTAGCTGCTAAGTGTCAGGATTTTCAGCAATGTCCTCTTTCGACCAGTTGATGGCAGCAGTTGAATTCAGATGGCCAAAATGTCAACCCTTTCTCCATAGATATATTTTTATAATAATTTTACATATGATGACTTGGATGTGGTATAGTGTGTGAACTTTTTATTTTTTAGTAGTTATATCAACTCTATTATATTTACATTTTTAAGTTGAAATAATTGACTGTTTGACTTCTGAACTGAATGAATAGAATCCAAACATCTGTATTTAGAAAGCAAGGTAACTATTTAATGTCTATTTGGACATAATATGTTCTGTCTAAATAATATATGTTGAATGCTGTTTTTTGCTATGTCAAATATGTTGAATGCTGTTTTACAAATTTAAACAATCAACCTTATGTTTGAATAGCTGGATTAGGTTTCGAGGAAGTCTGTGCAATCGTTGTTACATTAGAAGGAAACAATAATACCCGTAGCTAGTGGTTCCCATGAATGTAACTTTACTATTCAGTAGAACTGTAAATCTACACTGAAAAAAAATTTTTTTTCAGGTACTTTGGACTCTCCTGCAGTCATGTGTATGAAGCCTTAGTCACACAGATTAAAAAGTGGAGGACAATGGATGGTTGTATTATGGGTGGAGAAAAATGCCTATACAAGGTAAAAGTGTGTGTGTGTGTGTGTGTGTGTGTGTGTGTGTGTGTGTGTGTGTGTGTGTGTGTGTGTGTGTGTGTGTGTGTGTGTGTGTGTGTGTGTGTGTGTGTGTGTGTGTGCGTGATTATTGAAAGAGCATTAAGCTGGAATGAATGAATGAATTAAATGAAAATTGCTTTATACAATTACAGCTTCAGTCAGCCAACGTCCACTTCATTGCAGCAAAGCACATGGCACCATGGAAGAAATTTGTGGAAGATCTAAACTTCAGACTGGTTCCTTATCATTTCTTCACGAATTGCCATGTATCAGTAAGAGTTCATTGAATTTGCTTTACACATATCATTAAAATATACCTCAAGAACAACACTGTATGTGAACAACATTAACATTCACCATAGGCTATGTCAGTCTCAGAAACCTGGTACGCTGTAACAGACCATGGCACTAATTACTGCAACCTCTACAACTTAATAGAAGGTAATCCATTACACAATGAACTTCACCAATACACAGTACATGTTTACATATGTCCATATCTAAAGGTTTAATGTCTTGCTTAAGAGTTCAGCAGGGACTCTATGGCTCTCCTAGCATTAAGTCAGATGGCTCAGAACCATTAACCATTGGACTACAACTGCCAATCAATATGACCAAGATTTTTTCTTACATTATTTGTATAGGGAGTGGACTAACTGGGGCTCCAGGCTATAAAGAAATCACCAGTGAATTCTTGTGCACACAGCGATCCTCTGCCAACTGCACTGTTTACTGATCCTGGCTTCCTTTTAAGCTCAATATTAGCTTCAGGTGACAGTCCAACACCATTAGCAATAGACATATACATAAAAGATTTAAACATACTGTGAAATATAATAATGCTATATGTTTTTTAATGAACATTTTGAGTATTTTTAGAATTGGCCTCTTTCTCTCTGTTCTGTCTCTTTTTTTTTTCTTGCCCAGAATTAAATTCAAGAGGATATTTTAGCAGCTTTCCTTTGCACAAAAGAAATTGTAGGGGCAAATATAGCTCTCAGTGCTGCTGAGGTGAGGCACTGTATCCAGAGAAACATTGTTCTTTTTGACGCATAGGGCAGTTTTTCTCTGAAAGGTAGCAACGTATTCTAGCTCCACTCACAGCCATGTGGATTGAAGGGCAGCTTTTATTAGGACAGCAATATAGTCAGCCCAACTCAGCCATCCATCATACAGAATAAAGCACGCCTCAAATCGACACTGTTGGTCTGCTGCTTCACTGTCTCTCCTGAATATTACTACTGATGTGGCCTGCACTGGCCTGAAGAGGGCAATGTCTGCAAATACTCCAGCCCATAGTTTATTTGATTGTAGCACAAACTGCGTAGGGTTTTTTTTTTTTTCATAATTTTTATGATTAAAGCTACAGCCTTTTATTAACTCTTCAAAATGTCTTAGAAACACCTGAAAGTATTTGTAACCTTTTCTAAAAGTAATGTCAATGCTGATGTGTAATAATCACAGTTAGTAACTTTATTCCATATTCTGAAACGTGATTATACTGAAATCTTCTATATTGCAACGTGTGTCTTGAACAGATGTATAAGCAATGACACAGATATAGAGGCTAGAGACAAAAAAAATGTGCAAAGGTTTTCCTTTAAGCATACAAAAATTTCCTCTCCCATACCAGGCCTTTATATTTGTAACCTTTAACCATTTTATAAGGATAACTGAAGATGAAGATGATATATGTTATGTATACAGTTAAAATGTTATAAAATGTGTTTCCCTTTTTACAAAATTACAGTGTGCCATTGACTGAAGAAGTATCTTTAATTATAATAAATATTCTCTACTAATCATGTTAAACTCACCACGGTCCTTTTTCTCAACACTCCACTTGAAGGCACCTCTAACACTACAAGGCATGATGTAGCATTTATTACTGTCTTTTTCCCTGCTTCCTAACCCAACCCTCAAAGTGATCAAATTTGTCAGTGATGAAAGGGGGCAAAATCCTCTCAGAACCAATTAAAAAGCCCCTGGACCTCCAGGGCAGAAAGCCACAGCCTGACAAGGAAGTGGAGAAAGGTAATCAGCACCTGGCTATTGAACAATATTGAAAAGCACAACAATAACACACAATAAATCACAGTGGATTGTGAGTGCTACAGTGGATATGCTCTCAAGGACAAATAGGTTGTTCTCTCAGGCACAGGGACCACCTTGAAAAAACATTTCTTACCTTCTTTCTTGTTACAGATATACAATTCCTTGACAGATTTTAAGACTAGATAACATCTTAAAACACGAACTATATAGTAAATTAGTCTGTATTGATTTGCATGTAACTGTATGGTATGTGTAATATCAGTATAATATCATGCAGCAAATTAACAAATTGGATTTCGGCAATTAGAAATTGTTTGAGTTTTTGTTTGAGTAATAGTTATGCTTAATAGTGCCTGAAGTTGCCAACAACAAAGTGAAGTGTTTTCACCCTTAATTTGAATTTCAATGCTTTTCAAAAGGAAATTTGAACCTGATCCTCAGTCAGCTCTTATCAGTAAGTCTGTTGGTGCAGCTCTCATTTGGCATGACATGACATCAGATCAAGGAATGAGAAGAATATACCTGGAGGGCTTGCTCCATGTGCCCCAGTCAATAATACTGAACATCACCCCCTCACCAATCAGACCCCCAATGACCAAGCCACCTGCATGACTGAGTCTCAGACACGCACACTTTCTATAACAATTGCACTTCGTCATGAATGAATTTCCAGATGCTGGTACACCTTCGGTGCAGATTAAATCGGACTTACATCTCACCGTGGCCTGTGTTTCCCCAGGGCAGAGGCAGAGTGTGCGCTAGATGACAGCATGACGCTTGTCACCAACATACGCCCAGCTTTCCTTCCCCCTCACTGGATCTGCCAGCACTGTTTATGTCTCGTTTTCACATGGGGAAATCACTGAGAATAATTCAACTCTATTGTTGTAAAAAATGAACGGACATATATCATGGTAAATTACCAGCATTCAAACAGCATTAAGGTAAGCATGCTTAGATGGATGCCTCTGGCAAATTAATCCATGTATACGATTTAAACCAAACTAGACAAGTGTGCTAATTTTGTTTTAAAGAAATAATTTAGTTTGTTAAGTATTAGTAAAATTAGTATTTATTAATAAAATCCTGTAAATTATGCATTGAGAAACCTTTAACAATATTCATTGATAGATAAATATATGTCATGTTATTTGTCAAGTTGATTGGCATTGATTCATGTATCATTAAAAAAACACCAATAAATCAGGAAATGCCCTTGTCTTATCTCTGGTGCTTTATGGCTGCAGTAATGAACATATCACCCTCAATCAAAATGCAGAACAGGTCTCCTATTTAAGGTGTCCAATTGCTCATTTACTGAGGTAGTTGTTCAGTGATTTTTTAAACTCCTTGTTTTAATGAAAACCCCCACTCACATGATTACATTTGGCCTGAGCATTAATGTTAGAAGATTTAATAATTACATTGAAATATTAATCCAGCCCTTGAGACAGAGCTATGAATCACCAGCATGACCAAGTTGAACATATGCTCCTGTCCTTTTTCCTATTAAACAAGACAAATTAATATGGCAAATAATTGTAATTCACTGTTAGTAGGCTGAAACCTTATTGTATTGCAAAAATGTACTATTTGAAAAGATTTAGGAAAGTGAGAGAATGATTAGGTCCATTTGATATGGCGTGTTCTGGAATCACAAGGTGTAATGACAGAACAAGTAAATGATTTGGAGCAATGAACCGGATCAGGGATAATTAATCAAAGGTGGAATTCAAGATATATATATATATATATATATATATATATATATATATATATATATATATATATATATATATATATATATATATATATATATATATATGTAATTAGTGAATTTTATTAGTGATTTTTTTTTTTATTATTTCCAACTTGATTCCATTTTGTAACAATGTTATTTTTTTCAGAACAAATCCTTTTAGCAAAGCCACTCAGCTTTTTTTCATATTTGTACAATATATCTTGCTTCATGAACAAACCTTCTATAAAAGTTTGCTTTGTAAAAGCACTCCATATAGTACAAGATGCCTAAGCATTTTGATTATGTAGGGCTGCTACAAGGAACATTTTTTATTTATTATTAAAAGTATGAATGGGTTTAATTTTTTTTATGCACAGTCTTTAACAAATATTTTGTGATATGGAGTTGAGTAGCCTGAAGTTTAAGTCTTAAACTGTGTTTCCATTCAGTGTTTTCTGAAGAGCAATGACCCTTGCTTCTTTTTAGATGTGTGCTCAGCCTCTGCTCTTCCTGAGTCTGCAAGCCATTCCTCAGCCTCTCTTCACTTTTCCACTGCTATCACTCACTGCCTCACGTAAGGCTAAACACCCTGACACAAGCAGGGAGATGGGATTACCAGCAGGGAGCTGGAGGCTGATTGCATTTCTGTGCTGTCTCTGTGGTACAGGGGGATGGTGATGATGCCAAGGTGGGCACAGGTGAAGGCTGGTCTGTAATCCAAGGAGGGAACATTGTGGAGGGCTGGACAGAAGGATGGATGTATGGCTGGTGTCATCTGGATGTCTTCATGTTGTTCATCACTCAGTGCTTCAGCTAAAGGGAGGATGTCATTTGGGTCTTAAGTTTAGTTTTACAGGTCATTGTTCTGGGAAGAAAATTCCCAATACTACACTTGTGTTGGGCAAAATACAGAACAGTAGAGCTTCACCAAGGCCATCTTCCTGCTTTTATAATGGGACTGCACCCAATGAACCCAAGATGAAATTTATGGTAGTTCAAACTAATGCAAATGAAAATGTACAATATTATATAATCTGGCTTGGTGAATGAAGATTGCTACTCATTTTTGTCATCTATGACAGTAACTAACATCAATCACCAACAAATAGATGTAATTTTGGACAGTTTGATATATTGGTTCACATACATGTGTTACCTGGTCCATAAATCTCATACGAGCAGGTGGGTGCATCTGCAAATGAAATCATTCAACATGCTTATGACATCCATCAGTTTGACAAAGATGATAAGTGAGCATGAAGGTGGGGACATGGGGTCAAAGTTTAATTTCCCATTCAAAAAAGGTAAAACCTGTGTAGAAAACTGCTAGGCATTATCCAAACCAGCTAACAATGCTATTTTATAGGGGACGTGGTAGCATAGTAGTTAAGATGTTGGACTACTGATCAGAACATTTTGAGTTTGAATCCCAGGTCCACCAAGCTGCCAGTGCTGAGCAAGGCCCTTAACCCTCATTTGCTTAGTTGTATAAAATGACAGTAGAAATGTAAATTGCACTGGATAAGCATGTCTGCCAAATGCTGTATGTGTGAATGTGTGAGCAAAGTTTTAACAACATTGAGTAGTAAACCTTTATTACTTCAGATATGTTAGAACATTGCAGGTACATTGTTTCTAAAATGTCACAGTCTAGCATTGACAGAACTTTCTAATACATTTTTTGTTAAAGGGGACATCTCTTGAGGAAATCTTTTTAAGAGTTTGCATATATACTATACAATATCTGTCAAGGTTGTGCGGTAGAAGCAAGTGTTCTTTTATTTGCAAGACCTCAAACTCACCTCAGTGCTGTAAAGGTGGTAATAGGAAATGAAGGAGGCAGTGTGAGACTTCCAAGTATATATAAAGTGTGAAATAGCCTGTTTAGTCACCTGACCTTAACCCCTTAAACTCTCAGCTTATTATACAGTTATTTATCAGCAAGCATATTATTACTTCTATGAATTATTTAGTAGCTACAGTGAAACTGAAAGGAAAGGTTTTAAGTAGTTACAGAATTTTATGTCAGGACCTGCTGATGATTACTGGGAGTTTAAGCACTTAATCCACTTGAGTTGCTGTAGTAAGAGTGGTATAGAACAGTTCACCAGAGATGACAAACAGGTCTGAGGAATTCCAGGGAAAAAAAAAAGCCGGTTTGTATGAAAAAGTGTGAGCAGCTGTTACTGCTGTTTGTCATTTTTTTGTTAAATGAGTGATATGCATTTTAGTTATTGTCATACATATTTACACCTGTAATGTATTTTTTTAAATCAAATAATCCTGGTAATTCAATAAAATATAGCAAATCAATGCATTCGGCAAACAGTGTAAATGAATGATACCAGCAACAGGTGTTATAGAAGGCAAAATGTGGATAAAGCCATTGAAAGATATAGCAGCCACATTACTATGCCCCTGAAATGACCCTATATGACACCTCAAACTCTCTCTCTCTCTTCCCTTTGAGATGAGCTATGAAGTCCTTCACATTGTAAATATTATATCCCCTTGACTCCCTTTAAGCCCTATAGACAGAGAGCAGCTTAGACGGGGCATCACGTCTTAAATGCAGGTCATAAAGAAAGACGGGCTGAAGGGAAAGGAGCCATATGAAATAAAGAAAAATGAAAATGAATACAATGCCAGTACCAATTGTTAGGGCCCACACAGACCTGGGAGAAGTTGGGCTGCTTAGATTTATGAGACCCCTGTTAATCCAGGAATAGAGATGTGAGCACGAGAGAGAGAGAGAGAGAGAGAGAGAGAGAGAGAGAGAGAGAGAGAGAGAGAGAGAGAGAGAGAGAGAGAGATGAGTGCTTGACATTTATTGGAGCTTTGGGAGATGGTCGAGCTGTCAGCAATTGGGTGGTGCCACAGTCTGGTTTGAAGGTTATGTGCAGTCCCAGTCATTAAGAAGACAGACCCACTGTCAGGAAGCATATCCTCCTTGGGCTTCCCCTCCTCTGTGAGTGGAAAAAGGAGCTATCTATCAGGCTTCTGTGGAGGAAAAGCCGTTTATTAAGAAATAAAATAGAGAAGTTCTCCCAGTTGCCTTCGGCTATTCAGTGTTCCAGTGTAGCCAACAAAATCACGTGAGATGCAGCAAAGCTGCTTAGTCTAATAGACAATGGCAAATTATCCTTTAATGGTTGCATAAATGTATATTCATCTTTTTTTCCAGATTGTTTTCTGATAGATAAATAAATTAATTAATAATTACAGAGATTCTTATGAGTGTGTAAAAAGCATGCTTGTACTGTATAAAATGACAACAATGGAAACCTCAAAATTAACAGCTCAAAAAAGTGTATTTTACAGGTACAGTATGTAAAATGACAAACGAGAGCTTTTTAAAGTCATTGTCATTGAATTGTCTGACACTATGCACACTACATTCTCCACATTGTCTTTCCTATGTAATAAAAGGACAAAAGACATACAGTACACTTGAAATTACCGGCCAAAGACTAAGGCTTGTAGTGTGAAAAGTACAACATAAAACCTTTTTAGACTGTGTTCCCTTTCAGCAAAGGGGGTCTGTGTATTTTTACATTACATCAGGGACATTAACACATTAATTATTCAATCTTAATAAGACAATATCTCAGCTGATGTGACCTTTTTCTGGTGGAATGTCATAGCTTGTATGTAAGGACACTTTTCATAATGTCCCTTACTTCTAGATCCGCACATTCTGTATATATATCAAACCCTTGACCCATGGTTCAAATCCATTGTTGTGTTCTCTGAACATGTGCCTCTGTATAACTTATGGATAATCTTTTTTTGTTCAAAGGAGCAACTTGCAAATTTCAAAATCTGTATATTCCAGTTATAAATTATATATATATATATATATATATACACACGTATATATATATATATATATATATATATATATATATATATATATATATATATATATATATATATATATACGTATATTATTATTATTATTATTATTATTATTATTATTATTATTATTATTATTATTCATTCATTCATTCATTTTCTACCGCTTATCCGAACTTCTCGTATACGTATATTATATATATATATATATATATATATACGTATACGAGAAGTTCGGATAAGCGGTAGAAAATGAATGAATGAATGAATAATAATAATAATAATAATAATAATAATAATAATAATAATAATAATAATTATAATAATAATTAATCACAGATATTTGATGTGGTATTAGACAGCTTTTTGACCTCACTGTTGGTATGGAAATAATAAATATAATTATATATCACGAACAATGAAAAAGGATTTTTGTTTGTAAGAATAAAACTATGCTTTTCAATGAACTTTTTCAATACCTTATCTTTATATTAATTTTTGTATTAAATAGATTGTGGCTAATTAATTTTTTTGGATCATAAGTGTGAATAGTTACATGAACATTTATTAATGAGCAAATTAGAAAATGCAGTCAGAAAAGTTAAATATTTTAATTAGAAGTGATCATTTTTCACCTGCAATAATGCTAATGAAATAAAAAAATGACAGGAAAAATCAAAATGCCATTAAGACATGCATTGACATAGCATAAATAATTATTTTAACTATTTTTACATTTAGAAGCTTAAGCACTGACTGTAAAGCATTTAATATTGATTTTGATTCAAGAGAAAGAGAGCAAGAGAGAGAGAGAGAGAGAGAGAGAGAGAGAGAGAGAGAGAGAGAGAGAGAGAGAGAGAGAGAGAGAGAGAGAGAGAGAGAGAGAGAGAGCATGACGGGAGCATGATGGAAACATAACACAGAATACCTCTCAGTGCATCCATTTGGAGAGTGATTTCAAATCTGTGACCTTCAGCAAAAATATCTATAAAAATTTTTTAAAAGAAATTGTTAAGTCTAAAGGGGAGGTTTTATTGCATTGGAATGTGCATAAAGACCACATGGGAACCCTGTTCATGGCACCAAATCCAAAAGATTAAACAGAATGAGTAATATCTGTAATATCAACTATACCATCCTAAAAATATCACAGTTGAGTTCAAGTACTTTTATACATTTACATAATAAAAAGACTTCTATTTGAGTGTTTGTGTAGAAGAGCATTTGCAAGATTGTTTTTGCTTTATGTGGACTAAAGATCAGAGACGGACAGATGCACAGGTGCACAGAATGTTGGATATGGCTAGATTGAAAATGTAGTTTTAATAAAATTCTTAAACAAAAGCCTTGGACATTTCTAAACCTCCAAACTGTATCTAACAATTAATAGCTGTTTATCCCTGATAAAACTCACCGTCTGTGGTTAGAAGAGTATTTTCAAAAATATACACCATGCAACTTGCATCCCAGTTACAGATCTGGGTGACGGTGTCCCTGTTAAACCACTCTATATGGCAGAAAAAAATAAGAGAGAGAGAAGAGTGCAGAAAGGGAGAGAACAATGG
Organism: Tachysurus fulvidraco; assembly: GCF_022655615.1. Lineage (NCBI taxonomy): Eukaryota > Metazoa > Chordata > Actinopteri > Siluriformes > Bagridae > Tachysurus > Tachysurus fulvidraco. Next base: position 17,311,075 of record NC_062520.1, on the reverse strand, counting down.
AGCATCGATTTCAGGGAGCCCGGCCCCATTGCTCCTCTATTCCAATGCTTTGTTACTGTGGTGATTTGTCACCTTAAAGGTCATTAATCACAGAGTGCTGGGAGTTTGGGCAGTTAAGCCAGGCCAGGAAACCACCCAGAGGAACTTTCAACACAGGGGAAGGTATTGAGGAGTCTACAAACACGTGTAGGACCAATACAACAAGCTTAAATTCTTACGACTTTGGGACTAATCCAGACTAATACAAAGTTAGTAGCCCATTGTGTAACAGGTCACACAATAACAAGTCATAGTACACAGTTTATTACATGAAAGTCACTGAGCTTAAATCATATCTGTACATATCTATACATTTTAGCACTGCATTAATCATTTTAGCACTGCATTAAACACATCTCTTGTACAAATTACAGATTTGCTATAACTTAATTTTCTATTTGTTAACAAATTAATACTCTGCTCTTCACCTGTACCTTTCTTCATAAGAATTAATAAACAGTGCCAACATAGTTTACTAGTCCCGCTGGTCTGCTGTGAAAGATAGGGCACTTCATCCCAGCTTTATTGGCTCCAGTATGAAATGTCTCAAAGAATGGTTGGCCTGCTAAATGATCACTCTTTCCCACTCACCTTTAATACTGTGGCAAGTCATTAATGCAAACTAATGCAAAGAGGAACAAAAGACAGACAAGTTAAAGGTTCGTGTGAGACTGCAGAATCGGTATTCACAAACCATTTTATATCTTTTTTTTATTTTTTTTATCTTTTTATGTGTGCTCTTGACCAAAGAAATATACAGATAATAAGGCCTGAGACCGTTTCTAAGCCTCAGTTGTTAGGACTTATTTATCTGTCTCTCAAATATTCTGGTCTATACTGCATAACTCTTTCTGTAAAGGTAAAAGAGAAGAGAAACAGGCATTCTTTAAATATGGGCTCTCTACTGAGGCTATCTATGCTCCAGTTAAAGGCCACACAACGAGAGGATACAACAGTATCACAAGGCCATATCTGTGCTCTTTTAAAAGTGCTAGTGTCATTCAGCCATAATGGAGATATCAGTAGTTTGTGAATGAGGATGTATGGCAGATGAATGCGGAAGGGGAATAACCTTAGGCCACAAAGAGTATGTGGGTTATCAGAGAGCCTGATCTCTGGCTGCTTTGATTTGACTTAGTGAGGAAAGAGCTGTGTGGGCCCAGATGGCCTGGATGTCTGACAGGTCTCTGTGTCTGATGAAAAGAGTCCGAGATGGCCAAAGAGCTGCAAATGGGACCTGCTCCACAGATGAATGGCATAAAGTTGAAGCTTTTGTGTTGGCTGGTGGCCTTATGAAAACGCTACATCGGATCTCTCTGAGGGAACTGATGGAGAGAAAGAGTCATACATCACAGAGATGGATAGTCTCCATGTCTCTCTGTTTCTCAGTTTCTCTCTCTCTCTCTGTGTGTCTCTCTTTATTTCTAACCATTCTAAGATTCATATTAATGCCTGCAGATTTTGTTTTAATATTTAGTTATTCGTCTTAAATCACATTTTTCATATTTTATTCAGTAACTAGTATCATCAATTATTTATAACTATCATGAGACTAATAACAAAGACGTCCAAATAAAAATAGTAGATGGAGTATATACTGGCACTGTGTATCCACTAACAGAAATTTGTGTATCATTTGCCCAGTTTCCCCCTGGTGAATAATAAAGTATTCTGATTCTGATTTATTTCCATACACCTTAATACTGGACATGGATCTAATCTGTTTACTTTCAAAAACTTAATGTCTTAACACATCCAAAAAAAAAAAAAAATCACCTCCTCTTGAGAATAAAAGTCAGTATTATGAGTGTGCTCCATATATTTTCTGTTTCTCATTTTGGCTCTTTGATACCCTAAAGGTACAGCATATTCCTATCAGTACAAAAGAAGTAGTGGCTAAAAATGCCCGATTCTTCTCTTAAGGAAGATTTATCACTTCATAAACCATTTCCGTTGTAAGATTGACTCCCCTCACCTTTGTGGCAACTGCCATTCTTTTTACGGATACGGTTCAGGTTAACACAGTGTGTATTGTCACTCTTCTTCCCTGTCAGCAAGGTTTATAGGGCCTGTAAAAAGGACACTCCATGACACAAATGGAATGTGTTCCTCTGTCACAACAAACCTGCTTGAATTTGATGGTTCACAGAATCGCATTACACACAGACTGAGAAAAGTAATGCTTATCTTCAGTTGTACAGAGGAACAGATAGATTTAATAAGATTATTTCATGAATATCTTTGGCATACTTTTTCTGAACCTTGAGGAAGCTGTACATGAAGTTTTAATTTCATTTTGGTTGATCTCATGCTGATCTAATCTAATGTTTCTAATGTATCTAATGTAATCTAACGTATCTAATGTTTATCTGTGCTGAAAGGAACCGGTCTAGCAGGTAACGTTTTATCTTATCTGTCAAAAACTCATCTACAGTCAGCAACTATACATATTAAAGTTCTTGTATACTTCTATGTGGTCTAGACTGTGCATTGTGATGTATTTATTATGTACAGTACGTCTCACATACCAAAGGGAGAGAACTTTGGTATGTTTTGTATTGTTTTTTATGTTATGTGTGGTATAATGAATGTAAAATTTAATTGAATGGAATTAATCATGGCTAAGACTTTGGTGCAAAGGCCTACAATGAAAGAGCAAAGGTTTCTCCGGTTCAACTTTGTCCTGTAAGTGGAATCCCAGAAGCTGCATCCATCATCAGCACCTGTGATTCCACACATCTAATTAACAAGTTCAGATTCTGCTTTGTCTTCTAAAAGTCTAATTGTGCTCCAAATTAAAGAGCTTAATGAAATCAAGCCTAAAGCCTATTTATCACTTGCTAAGTAGGAAGCTGAAGACTGCTAAGCCTTCCTATAGTAACAGTATGACAGGGAGGAATTAAAATCATTTCTGTTGAAGATCTAGGATTTGCATCTTGCCATAAAAGAACTGTAGTTGGGGATGATTTCAAGACTTTAGGAAACAGAGTGTATGTGTTGTCTGTCACTGTCACACAGTGCACATATAAGATGCTTGAGAAGCCAGTGTCATGTACAGCAATATTAGCAGTATACAAGGCAGGCTATAGATACTATGGCTATGTGAAGAACTATTTACTTTATATGTGGGCTACAGTGACGAATAGTGGCTGGCTAGTGTTGATCTTCAGTAGCAGAGGGAGTAATGGCAGGACTGAGGGCTGTAGGGTGGTGGAGGATGACGGCGATGAGGTGATGTAGCCTGGCCAGATTTGATAGCTGTCACAGCAGTGGTAGCGGCTGACAGTTGGGACAGATGACTCCTGGTGGAGCATGCAGGAGAAAGTGGTTTAAGAACGCCTGTGGAGATGACAGAGGCCTCTTTAATGGGTCCCGCCAATCTGATTAGACTTTATTGTCTGTGTGAAGCCCAGCCCATAATTCAGTTTGAAGAGAACAAAAGGGTCTCCATCATCCTGAAAAAGTTCAGACTCTGCAATCTGCCGGACGCATAGCAGACGAACAGGAAAAATATAGCCTACCTGTAGTCTACCCTCTAGCTTTTAGAAAAATAGCTTTGCAGTGAATTTATACTGACAAACTAAGATCAATGGACTTGGAGCATTTAATGTTGACACTTTTGCTTATAATTAAGAGTTTTAATTTACACTCTCAGTCTTCCATCTTGCCTGATGAATCAAATGGCATGTCCCATGAGTCTGAGGTGCGAGAGTCACCTTAGTGTGTAATCAACACCTATCTGTTTAAATTTTAAAGGTAAATATGTAAATTATATTGTTTTATACGAATCCCAGCTTTACTAAAACAGGTTTTTTTACACTATACAAATGAAATATAATATTACAAACATATAATTTGGTAAGGTTGTACAAGCTGTGCTAGATAAATACTAACAGAAATAACAAACATTCAAGATTTATATGACTGAGATTCTAAAAAAAAATAATTTGCTAGGTATACAGGGAGTAGTAATAGGAAGTGTAATCTCTTTGCATTTGTAATCTCTTGTTGTCAAGTATGTTGATCAACAACATTCCATTCTTAACAAAAGATGTCATAGCATAACACCATCTGTAGCAAACATAACCCATGTTCTTTTAATGATTCCCTTGTACACTGCCAGTCAAAAGATCACTCTATATTTTTATGTTTTTGTTTATTACCTTATTTTTATTAATCTGAAATGTAAAACTTTTGCCAGATTTGGTAACTGAATTTCTTGGAATAATTTGGATCAACTCTAATTGGAAAGTCAATTTTTATGGCCATAAATATACCTCTAAATATATTTTATTTATTTATTTATTTGTTTGTTTGTTTGTTTGTTTGTTTGTTTGTTTTTTACACTTTCTGCTATCATTGCACAGTGTCTTATCTCTAGATTTAATGGGTTAACCATCCAAGTGCATCTACCTTTTTCAAAGCACTAGTTTAAGAAAGTTTTATTAGTCTCTGAAACCGACCAGTTCATATGTTCAACAAATATTTAAGTTTCCTTAGTTTTAATATATTCTGTATCATTTTGTTTGGCCTGTGATAGTCACTACTCTGTCATAAAACATGAAAAAGTGCATGTGTCTGTTGACTGGCTGTGAATACCTCCATATATACACAAAATAAAGAACGTCACTTTTCGGTGTATTTGATCCCTTTCGATTTCAGGATCTTTGTCACTGTTTTCAGGTACTCCGGGTCTGGATAGCTGAAGCTGACAAAGAAAATATAATGGAAATAAAACTTCTAATAAAAATGCTACCAACTGCATTATCACAAGACATCTAATTTCACACAGTTCTCACCTGTCATGGCCACCACTCTCTTTAGTTTTCAAAGGAATGTCAGAAAAGGTAACTCGCTCCTCTCCGGTACTAGTAGTTGACACTGTAAACAGCAGCTTGTGCTTGAATGCTACTTCTAGCATGCGGTACACCTTAATTCCTTCAGGGTTCCGAGGCACAAAGGCCACTGTTTTAAGCCCGTAGTATTTCTGCCCTGGATTAGGATGATTCTCCTTCAAAGGAGAGAAGGAAACACTATCACAATGATGGTAAGTCATAGTGTCCAAAAACACACTAATCAATAAAATGTGCCTTTTGCTTTGATTGCTAGTAGTTAGACTTTTCTAAAATAAACCCCAGAAACTACTCACAGCCCTATAAACAGCTGTCACAAAGACCTGATTATAAACAAAACCAGATGCTACTGTAACCTTAAGCATTGAAACCAGTTTAGCCAAATACCAGAGCAGAGAAAACTCAGGGAGGAATGTCCTCAAGGCTAATTCTAATAGTTTAACTAAGCTAACTGAAACTATGTCATGCATACATTTTTTCATACATAAAGGAATAATACAAAATGACAAAAAAAAGCATTATAAGCTGACCGTCTGTATTCCATCTTCAAATTCCATGTTTATCTGTATGGTGTCACATTTTGGGTATCCTTCCACATTCCTGCTCAGGTGCATTATTGACATTCGCCCGTCATCTGGTTGGTTTCCATCTACTATTTTAGAGTTCATTTTGCTAGTTCCGTTGGCACCATTTTGAACTGTTCACAAAAAATGAACTGGTTTACACCCTGGACTGTACAGTACCATGGAGCAATATTAAGCTAGTATAAGAAGAGAATACAATAACATACCTTGGTCAGCCAGTGTCGGAGGTCCAGTGCCATTTATATATCTGGTGCAATGCATCTTATCTTTGCTTTGCTCAGAACCCATGATTTATATAGTAAAAGATAAAGTCCTGGTATATATCTGATGTGCTAACAACAACGCACAATGAACAGCATACCACTAAACATCAGTGTTTAAATAAAAATTGAAATTTTATGCTAAGTTATCTAACTGCTGCATTAAAATCCGTCCTCAGGTTGTAGTGCTCCCATTCATACAGAATAGACAAACTGCAGAGTGAGAGCTGAATGTAGTTGATCCTGTTTTACTTTAGTCTGCTGATGGCTCAACCCAAAGATCTGGAAGCATGACATGGTGTGGGTGTGAACTGCTTCCTTATTCTAGTAAGCTCTGTAGGGGAAAAATGACAGAATAATCTTAGTGATATTCTTAAGTGCAACATCAGATCTGTCTAATACTGTAGCAATGCTTGATAAAATTCTAAACCACTGTTTGTCCCGGGTTCACTGCTTAATTACTCATTTTAAAGCATATTTTAAGTAATTTCTAAAAACTATATTGAAACTAATAGGTAAAGGGGGCAAGGAATGTAGATTGGATTGTTTAACTATGAACTCTTTCATAAGTTAACTTTTTCACTTAAAACTGAGTTAACAAGAATTTCTACACAAATCTACACAAAATACCACAGAAGTGAGAAGTGAGTTGGGGGGATGGTTCACTAGCTTTCAACATTATTTTAAAATAAATTACAAAAAAAAAAAAAAATAAAAAATAAATAAATAAAATAAAATTGATCGCATTTGCTGTGAAACCTAGAATTATTACTTTTTAACTAAAAATCACTTAATTAGTTTAATGGATTGTACCTGTGTGCAATTAGGGTCACATAATCTCACATACTGTAGTTAGTTCCTGGAAAGACCCAAAATATATCTAAGCAAAAACTCCCATGATAGCCAATGAGCTATAAAAGCAAAAGCTACTGTATATGACATAATGGTCTGGAAAAAAGATCAATCGTGGATGCATCATTAAAAAATCTGATGGAGAATAATTAAGTCCATTATTAAATATAGAAATAAGGCACAACCATGACAAATGAAAATTCAATGATTGGGTCAAGAGAGCATTAGTAAGAAAAGAAACTAAGATGCACTGGGTAACTCCACATGATGCTACCATCACCATGCTTTGCTATACGTATATTGCGGTCTGGGTGAGAAGTGATAGGTCTGCATACTGATTTGTACCAATATCAAAAAATTCAGTGTTGCTCCCAACAAACCGGAGAACTACCTTTTTTGTGACTCTTCAACAAATAATTTGACAAACTCCAAATGAGGTGTCATATCATGAGATGCCCTGCTTTGTGGAGTATCTGACCAGAAGCTGTCCTGTGACCTTGCCAGCTCCGTCATATTTATACATTGCCCTCTGGTTACCTGGTCCTTACCTGGTTTTTGGCTTTTGGTTGTCAGACTTGTTCAGGCAGAATTGTGGTTTTGGGGTATTCTTTGTTTATCATTTGTTCATTTGTAAATAAAGTATTAAATGGTGCTCTGTGAGGTATTAAAATTTTGGGATCTTTTTTTAACATTACAATATATATTTTTACAATATACTAATACACTTCATATACATTTTCCTGGCCTTGATTTGCTTATGCAAATATACTAATGTAATGTATACTAATGTAATGTACTGTAAGTATGAACCTACCTTAGAAATTAGTGGGATAATTAATTAATTTGTGATGAACTACTACACTAAACTGATGTTTATATGTTATTTCATGGCCTTGGATTTACAATATTTAACAGTTTACCACCACCTCATTTTATAAAGTTTTAATAAACAGGACCTGGGTGTTTTGGTCAAATTGTAAACAGTGAAAAGACATTCATCCTGAGAAAACCTGCAACCCTTCAACCCTTGAATTAGGATTGCATCTTGAATACTCTGTTTAATCTTGTTACTGTATCTTTCTGTGGAAAGCAACAGGATTTGAGTGTCCCAGTGAAAGTCAAAATGCATATGTGCTCCATAATTTAAAATGATTTAAGTTATTTTAAGTCTTTTCTCGGGTGTCTTACAAGCTGCCAGCTGATTAAGTCTAGAATCTTTGTAGATTCCTGCTATGAAGTTCTTTATTGAAAACAGCACTCCTTTAGTCTACCTAAGAAGAGGAACCTGAATTGTCCAAAATATATGGCAAAAGACTGTAAATGATATATCTGGTGCAGGTACAGTATAGTTATGTCATTTGGTAAATGAGCTCCTCTGCCATGACAGAATTGGTAGAATTGTGGAAGTCGTGGCCTAATGGTTAGAGAGTTTGACTCCTAACACTAAGGTTGTGGCAATACAGGCAATACCACGACTGAGGTGCCCTTGAGTAAGGCACCGAACCCCCCCAACTGTTCCCCGGGCGCCACATATAAATGGCTGCCCACTGCTCCGGGTGTGTGTTCACGGAATGTGTGTGTGCATTTTGGATGTGTTGAATGCAGAGAACAAATTCTGAGTATGGGTCACCGTACTTAGCTGTATGTCACATCACTTTCACTTTTTCACTTAACCTCCAGTCCTGCTGTCTGAAAGATGTAATTAACATTGAGGATCATTGCTCTCTACCCCTTATTTCTGACAAAAATATGCACTTATAGCACTGTTATCTGATTGTGTGTGTTTGTTAGCATGAATTGTTGTCCAAGAATGTAGCCTACATGTGTTAAAGATCTAGTTGGACCAAACAATAGGCAGGGCTCCACTACACTATTAATAAAGAATACCAGGTGAGCAATTCATAAAGAGCAATTTAACTTGAATCTCTTGCTCCCTCAGGGCAACACTGTATTTCTAAGCAGCACAGAAGCTGTTAGCGGATGTCTGTCAGGCAGCAGGGAGGCTTAGCACAGCTGTGTTCGGCACTGAAACAGAACGATCGCTGCTCTGGAGCGTGCCGAAACATTCCTTGCTGATTTTGGCAACAGCCCCTTCCTCTTAAATCCTTGCGAGCACGGAATTTCCATGGTGACTGAAACTTATGGGAGCCATCTTTATTCATCAAACGGCGTGTGGGGTTTGAGGACAGAATGGCAACACTGACAAATGAGAGCAACAACACAAGGGGCTGTTAATAAAGATGGGTGGTGAGGTCAAGAGAGGCAGACGAAGAAGTGGTGAGAGAGAGAAGAGGAAAAGTATAGAATTGTGAGTTAAAGAGAAAGTTGCATGAGGTATTTTAAGATAAGCATTGGGATATAGCGTTTTAATGACAGCAAGTTTTCACTGCCTTAGATTAGGGAAACGCACACACACACAAACACACACACACACACACACAGGCAATCCAGAAAAAGAAAACCTTTTGGCTCTTTTTTGTTTTCCTTATGGGTTCCAGCCAAACTGTCATCCAAACTGTCAGATATTTCTGTGGTGACGTTTCTACATTTGTTCCCTGCCACCCCAATAAAATCTAACTTCACATTTTACACTAGTTTTCTCAATCAATCTAACAATAATTTGTGTGTGTGTGTGTGTGTGTGTGTGTGTGTGTGTGTGTGTGTGTGTGTGTGTGTGTGTGTGTGTGTGTGTGTGTGTGTGTGTGTGTGTGTGTGTGTGTGTGCCCGTGTGTGTGTGTGTGTGTGTGTGTGTGTGTGTGTGTGTGTGTGTGTGTGTGTGTGTGTGTGTGTGTGTGTGTGAGAGAGAGAGAGAGAGAGAGAGAGAGAGAGAGAGAGAGAGAGAGAGAGAGAGACTGTGACTATATCTGGTGATGTCTGTGTACAAAGATTCTTAATTCCTCTCCTTGTCTGATCATTATTCCACCTCTCACAGCTGTGAGCAACCACTGTGCTGTACAAAGCATCCAGCAGAGTAAACCGTTCACACAAACAAACAATTAACCTCCAGAAGTCTGTGTTTAATCAGTCCTCCCTCCCGCTTTTTATCTCTTTATCAGGCTCCCGATTTCACAGTCCAGCTATGCCCAGTGGCACTCAGACTGACAAGCCATAATCTCTGCATGCGGATCTTCTCACAAACCATTGTGGTGCTCTATTAATAGCCACCAAAACAGTGCTGCAGGAGTGGCAATTCATTCTGACGCGGACTCGTCTTTAGCTCTATCGCTCCTGCTGCCTGACACTCGTTAACTTCCTCTCCTCAGCGGCAGGGTGTGAAAGCAAGTTGTGCACAGGTCACTGCAGGGACCACAGCTACTGACACAATGCTGCAAGCTGTCTACACTTTGCTATTAGAGAGTTCTTGTGTGAAAGCACACTGCTCAGACACAACATACACACACATTAGACACGTACAAATTTGTGCACACATGACCCTCATGACCCTGTCATCAAATAACAGGAAACTTGAATTGCATTTAAAGTAACTATGTTGATATCATTGTTTTGTTTTGACTTAAAGACAAAAAATACCCATGCCAGTGCAGTTAAAGTATCGGAAAATCATTTCCCCAAATGAGAGCTAATGGACTTAAATGAAGGCAAAATAGCGCATTTTTTAGTCTAACTAATTAGTACATCTCCCTAGGCTGTATCTTAGAATTGGATCAGACCTTCCCATCTACATACATCCTACAATTAGGGAGAAAAGAGGAAGTCTCATGTGGTTTCAGTAGGAAGAAATCAATGGGAGATTAATATCAAGTGATCTCATACTTCATTTCATTTTTTGAGTCTTCAGAAAATTACATTGTGGATCCTCTGTGACCATCAATACTGGTTGACCATCAAAACTGGACCATCAAGCAGTGATAAAAGACAGTGTAGGACTTCTTTTGCATGACAAAAGCCCACAGACCATGAAGTACTGAAAAAACACTATAATCACATGTAAAGAAACTTGCTACTATGCAGCAGGGCTGTAACAAATTTGTATTACATGCATTAATTAAATAAATACAAAATAGATACAGAAAAAACTTGCATCTAAAGATGTGAATCAGAACCAGTGACTTGAACCTGACAAAAAAATTCACACAAATGTTTTTTTTTCTTTTCCTTTCTTCAGGCACATGAGATAAGGTCATGACCTTGACCAGGATAAAGCAGTTAATGAAGACGAATAAATGAATGCGGCAGGTTATTGTGGAAATAACACAAAGTGTAAGTCTAATTATACAACAATTTTAAATGAAATCAATTCCGTGTATAACATGCACATGAAAATGAGATTTAGTGTTAAGGCTATTATATGATTTATTTTATTTATTTTACTATTTATTTGGCTGGACACTGTTACAAATAGAACACCTGATTATTTTAAAAATGTTCTTTTTTAAAGAATACAAAAAAATGATCTTATTATCTATAATATAATATCCGTATTATATAAGTAGTTATTCAGTGTATTCAGGTTAATCGCGCCTTGTGTACTTTGATTCCACATGTGGTGATTGTGTGGTATGTCAGTGTGACTTGTAGGTTTGAACATCAGTCAGTCAGGGTTACGTGTGTGTGTGTGTGTGTGTGTGTGTGTGTGTGTGTGTGTGTGTGTGTGTGTGTGTGTGTGTGTGTTCTGCTCTGCCCTGCTGTAAATGTCTGTGATGTATTAGCACGGAGCGGCTCAGTCAGGCATGCACAGCTAACAAATTGGCTGTGGAGCGATCGATTTTCCTGCTCTGGTCCTCTCCACTGGGACCTGAGAGAATAAGGCAGACTGGGAGACAAGGACGGAGTTAGAGACATGACAGGGTCCATGCTAATGTGTGTGTCGGGGGGATAGTGGTCATGCTTTTGCTTACCAAGGTATGAGGTCTACCTCACATGTGCACGGACAAATGCATGCTATCTATTGTAAATATGGCCCTCTAGGTATGTATATGCTTTACAAAATCTGAGACAAGTAGATAATAAAATCTGTCTGGGATTATAGTTAAACTCCCGTTACAGGTGGCCTTTGCTTTATGAAATCTGAGCATGTTGACCATGTGTGTATGAATTAGGGCAGAAGCATTGTGTTCAAAGGCCTCATAGTGGAGCCCAATGCTTTCCAAATACTGCTCTAACCCATGTATTTATTTTAGCCTTAAATAGAAAATATTTGACCATTCAAGTACCAGTGGGAATAGGGTGTTGACCACAGACACAATCAATAAATTCTTCTTTTAAGAAAACGCCAGACCTCCAATTATCTTATTCTACCACAGTTACACACCCTAAATGACCAGCCGAACAGAGGAGAAGGGCAACAGGACTCTAGGGAGTAAGTAAGTCAATACAGTCCTCTATCCAGTGTCCTATAGGAGTATGTAATGATCAAGTGGCTTTGACAAATATTGCTCTACTTGCTCATCCATATCATATTCCACAGACAGTTTATCTTGTGCAAAATAAAGTAAAGATCCAGAATGAGATATTGTCTGTTGCTGAATGGTGATGATGATAACTGATTATATTAATGTAGGCGGCATATCGGAGTGAATGTAAACACTACAATCACCTGTGTCAGGGAAAACCTGTTTAAACCTGTGGGGAGAATTTAGATGATCCAGTAGCTCTAACAGACAGCAGCAGAATTAGCATCTGTTCACTGGACAAAAATTGGGTGAAGATGCCAATATACAAAGACAGTACACCAACATAACTGCACACAGCACATCTTAATAGACAGGTTGATTTTGCTGGTCTGTGCAGGGCAGTGTAACTTTCTCCAGTGCATCGTGTACTAATTAAATGCATTGCACTCTATTCAGGAATGCCACAATCGATTTATCATCTTCAGTGAAAAGACTTTACACAAGAAGAATTGAAGTGGTTATTGCCTTTTTTTTGTGGAGGTGATGTTGCGGGACAAAGGTTTGCCCTTACAAATTGAATGGAAATGACTAATATTTCATTTATATAGTGAAATTTACAAGCTATTAGCTTATATTGACATTAACTGTAGATTTTCTTTCATTGCCTGTTGGTAACATTAAAAGAGTTTTTCTTTTCTAGGCCAAATAAATGAATGGACGAATTCTGAGAGCATTTCTACTCATATTATATAACATTAACACATACAGACACCTACGTACACTGGTGTGTTGTAATGAAAAACGGTTGAGTATTCAACGCGTTTAGTTTTTTTTTTTTTTAAGAATATTGACTTTACAATATAAAGCAAACATTTTCATCTGTTTGTTGCACAGTGTGCAGACCTGAACACAATGATATACTCTATTCACTAGTTCATCACACTGCAAGGTCTGTAAGTGAATCCCTTTCAGAAGATTCAGTAGACAGAGTTGCAAATCAAGAGCAGAATTGTTTTGAGAAAAGGTGTAAATAGGGTTTAAATATAAAATAATGTTAAGACATTAGAATTTAAAAAGCATGGTATAGATAGATAGATAGATAGATAGATAGATAGATAGATAGATAGATAGATAGATAGATAGATAGATAGATAGATAGATAGATAGATAGATAGATAGATAGATATAATATGAACACTCCTTGTGACATTGCAATCATTGTGCTCCTGTGCTAATTTACGTATATGTAGTCCATTACACAGTGATCTTAATGAGTGTACGTGATATATTAAACTCATCTAATCATACAATGAAAGCAGATTCCAGGAGAGTCCAGAGACTGAGTAATTTGTGAGTTCAGGCTTAAGACTAAATAACAACACACTGTGATTCTTAAAGAGTATCTCTCTTTGTCTGTAAGAAGATTGATCAGCTGCTGTATGGCTCACCATGTCTTTGTTAGGGCTTCACTTTCTGTTTGGTTGTCATGGTGACTATCGGTACATGTGTCTTATGGGGAATGACTCCATGAGTGGCCTGTTTGACTCGTCTAAAGTCCACCCCATTGTCCTCCTCTGTCTCAGCAGTGCTGCTCTTGTCAGGAATGCACTGAAGTCCATTTCTGAACCAGATGCCAGATTCTCAGATAGTGATAGACATATAGGATGAGACTCTACGCCCCGGTGTGAAGGGTCCACTCTCACACGTGTCCCACAGAGATCAGGGTAATGAGGGCACTAATTGAGCTTCCTATGCTAGTTTGTGGGTCACTATTATTGACATACAGGAGGAATTAAAAGGTGACATGGTGGTTAGCTTTGCCACCTCACAGCTTCAGGGTCCACAGTTTGATGCTGAGCACTTCCCAAAAACACTTACATTGCTCTTAGGTGTAAATGTGTATGTGTATGTATTATTCTGGGTGCATTTTCACCTCTGAAGCTGGATTATATTTCACCCCACACATTTCTATTGATTTTAAATTGTTGTACAAATTGTAAATTGTTTTGTACATTATTATTTTGCTCTTTGTTTAAATAATCGTTGTTTTTGCCTGTGATGCCTATGATGATCCAGATCAGTCACCATGATGATGTCATTTGAATATTTGACTAATGAAAATTTGTCACATTATTAGAAAATCACAGACTGTGTATGTGTAAAGGTGATAATGCTTGTCTGGTGATTTTAGGGTTTGGTTTAGGTTTCATTTTTCTGGGTATCTAGATGTAAGTTGAAGATCCTTCTAAATAAGACAATGTTGTGTCACGTGTGTCTATTTCAGATGCTTTTAAATATAAAATTAGTGTATAAGTAAATCATTTTTTGAAATATTAATAGTAAAAAAAAAGATTGATCTATAATGGCAGAGAGAGAGATAGAGAGAAAAGGACAACGGTGTGATGTGACATGTTTTTGCCTTCGAGTTTCCGATAATTGAAAACACGATACTGTTTTATACCTTGACAACAAATGGAGATATCAATGATATTAAAACAGACAAGAGACCCTTTAAGCTACTTGGCACAATTTGCTTTGAGTTAATAGTCTCCTCTCCTGGAGATTTGATAAGCATGGAGTGAAGTGAATCACATCCCCATCCAAATAGTTTCACAGCACTTGTCACAAGTGATAAAATCAAAGCAAACGGAAGAGAGCCAAGGTGGTGTGTGTGTGTGTGTGTGTGTGTGTGTGTGTGTGTGTGTGTGTGTGTGTGTGTGTGTGTGTGTGTGTGTGTGTGTGTGTGTGTGTGTGTGTGTGTGTGTGTGTGTGTGTGTTTCTCTGTCAGTTTGACTGTGCTGTGCCTAGTTGTGCATTAGAATGCTGATTTTTTTCCAGATTTCCTGTAATACAATACCATTCATGCCAGACATCTGTAGGTTATTAAAGCAAGCATGAACATTTATATATTGTGTATTTTTCTATAGTATGTCACATATACTGTATAAACATTGAATACAGTGTAAAGACAACCACCTGAAAATAAATGTCAGAGTGTAAAGTGTGGTAATGAAGTAATGAATAGTTCAATAGTCCAGTTTACTTCCTTGTTAAAAGTATAATGACAATTAAAATGAAATAAAATCTCTCTCTCTCTCTCTCTCTCTCTCTCTCTCTCTCTCTCTCTCTCTCTCTCTCTCTCTCTCTCTCTCTCTCTCTCTCTCTCTTTTCACATGACTGAGGGAGATGGGATGAGGGTGAAGGTAATTGGGCAATTTTTTCACAGCGCAGATCAGTCAAAGTCTGGGAGGATTTTGGAGTTGTCAGGGCCAGCTCCTTTTGGGTTTTAATTATCCTCTTTGGAGCTCTGTCAGGGACAACAGTGTCGGTGGGCCAAACTGTTTTCCAAAACAGAGCTTTAAGATTTTGAGTCTATCAAGCCAAGACAGGGTCGTCTCCCATCACAGTGAGTTGCATGCTTTGTATTCATACTCACCACTAGAGACAGGCACCGGCTGCAGGCCTATACTCTGAAAGTGGAGAAGAGTAGAATAAATAAAAGATTTAAATTCTCTGCTTTCCCCCCACATCTTCAAGGTATTCTAATGGAAACAAAATAAGCCTCTTTTACCTGTTTGAACAATATCTTAACACCTGTTGATGTATATGCAGAAATTAATTGTTTTACGTTATGCTGGTTTTTCCATTTGCCACAGCAAATGAGCAGCATGCTTATGTTATGTGTATTATGTGAGTGTGTGGCCTAGAGCCACAAGTGTAGCATGATGAAAGCAGACCAGTGACATTTTACTCTGCCATCTGTAATCAAACCGCTTTCATGTGGGAAACACTACTTGTGTATCTCCCCTCTCACCCCCTCATCATTAAATGTTACCTCTTATATTAACATGTGGCAATATCCCTCCTCACTCCTTGACCTTCTGTAATTAAGAAAGTGTGTGAGGGTGTGTGTCTGTGGGTGTTATTAAAGTAAGACCGTTATAGATACCTGAGCTCATGAATGTGAAAAATAGCAGTTTTATATTTTATAACAGGAAAATGCATTCCCCACATCTTGAATATTTTGCTCTCATTCTTTCAGTATTTGTTCTCTTATTTTTATTATATAACTATATTAAATGTACTATTCAACATGAAGATTTTTAAAATATATATTTAAAACATTGTTCATCTGTGTGGTCATCTAGGAAACCTGCCATATATTGCTGTGTGTCAATTAGAAAAAAAAATCACCCAAAGATTACAAATAATTAAACTCCAAATGGAGTTTTCCTGCCAATCATATACTCTATTCCCTTTCAGCCAACACATATTACCCCTAGCTAAAATTCAAAATATAACAAACAACAGATCTGTTTTAAGTATTCCAACTCAACTTGTTTGAATATTAATGCCTGATGAATCAACAGGGGTGCCACTAGCAATTTTGGGCCCTATGAAAGAAAATGAGATTGGGCCCCCTACCACACCCATTTCGCACCAAACATACAAGCCTCTGGGGGACCCAAAAGTGCATGGGCCCTTAGAATCATCCTAAATTTACCTCCCTTAGTGGCGCCCCTGTGAATCAAACCTTGTTTCAATAGTGCAAACAAAAAATCAGGTAAGTGCAAAATAAAATTAAAAAAAATACTGTACATGAAAGAACTTTTTTGGGGCCAGAAAGTGGGAAATGTGTGAAATACAGAGCTAAATATTAAACACAGACAGAATTGCTATTTAGACCCAGGAAGTCTGCTTTCAAATCTCTTTTATATCCTCTAGGTCAAGCGCTGTAAAAGAGGATCCCAACAGACACACAAAAAAAGTATTTGCCCTATTAACCAGAGATTGCAAGTTTTAGTCCTGACAGTCCCACAGCAATGTGGCTGGGGTGGGTTAAAGCAAACACTGAGTGCTATGGGCCCAGGGTGGGAGGGATGACATGCACTCTCTATAGTCAGTCTCAATAACACTGGCCAATCATGAGCATCTGTGCACTAATGCATGCCCAGAGCTTTCTGTGTGTGTTTGTGTGTGTGTATGTGTGTGTGTGTGTGTGTGTGTGTGTGTGTGTGTGTGTGTGTGTGTGTGTGTGTGTGTGTGTGTGTGTGTGTGTGTGTGTGTGTGTGTGTGTGTGTTATGCCACCATCTGACATTGTATGCATGGCAGTTTGGAGAAAGTATGTGTTAGCTTTCGCTCTCCCGGGTTGTATCTGCTGTGTGAGAGGAAAGATCTGGGGATTGCTTATGGTGAAACAACAGCAGAAGACCACATCAGGTTCCAGTCCTGTTAGCCAAGAACCGGACTCTGGGGCTATCATGAGTATGTGTTGATGTGTCTGAGATTCCGTTTTGTTCTGCCAAATGCCATAAATGTAAATGTAAATGTTCATCACAGTGGTGAAGAGTGTCTATCTGAGTTATGATAGACTTCCTGTCAGCTCTGATTATCCTCCTCTGATCTCTCTCATCAACAAGGTGTTTCAGGCTGCAGACCCTCAGCTCACTCAATGTTTATTGGTTTTCGCATCACTGTGTATAAAACTCTAGAGACGTTGTGTGTGAAATCCAGAAGATCAACAGTTTATGAAATACTCAATGGCACCAATAAACATGCTATGATTAAAGTCACAGAGATCACACTGATTTTCCATTTCTGATGTTTGATGTGAACATTAATTGATGCTCTTGAACTGTATCTGTCATGTGCTGCTGTCACATGATTGGTTGATTAGATGACTGCATGAATAAACAGATGTGCACGTCTTCATATTGTGTATCATGCATTATCACTTGAGCCTTTCTCAGTTCACAATCTCACTCACAGTAGATGTGCAGTAGGGAACAGAAGATGCTACAGGCTTGAGCTGTACTTATACTGGTTTGTAGTGCTAAATAAGTAGCACAACATGTCAGCTTTATGAATGCGTTCAGATATAATAGCTCTCAGAAATAAAGCATATGGATTGATTTTACCCCTCATGTCTCTGCTCCAGAGCTGTAGTTCTTCTCTGGTTTTGCTTCTCCTTTGCTAGATAAATGAGATGGAACCTATCCTCCTGGCATTTTTTTTTATCAATTTGTATTGGTTTTTATCCAAGCGACCTTTTTCTCTCAGTAATAAGTCCCTGCTGTGCTTAAGTAAGTGTGTACATATATGGGTCAGGCAGACAGGACACGGCTTTCAAAACAGCAAAAGAATAAACGTGTAATAAAATGACTTATAAAATGGAAAAATGCATGTAGACAGAATCTGTTTCTCAGATACCACATAGAATGCTACACACTAAATAAACAGGATTTAAAAGTACTTAGCATATCACAGCTGGTATCAATCAACCAGTTCTTCATTTCACAAATACATTTTCTCTTAATACTAATAATAAATCTACTGACTTTGCAAATGTTTCTTTAGAATTTGGGACCCTGTGTTTATTATGTATTTATTCTGTTGTACATGTGTCATGGGTCAGAATATTTTTTTTGTTGTTGTTGCTTCTGTTTGTTAATTTAACCTCCTTGAGACAGCTTACTATCATTTCCAGTTATTTGAGTTCATGAGCTCAGAATGAGGATGAGTGAGTGAGGATCCAGACCACCTACAGATCTCAGAGGCTGACTGATGTGTCAGTAATGCTCACTCAGGGGCCGGCTAGGTCTGCTGAAGGACAGAGTCTAGCGTCTGAACAGGTGGCCTCTCAGAGAGGATTCTATGTGATGAATGACACCCATGCAGTAATCAGCACAGAGACACTATTACTATCACAGGTTTTGCTTATGAGTAAACATCTGGAATTAAGTCTTTCAATGTTATATCCCAAACTTTAGAATCTGCCTTATTGAGAAGAGAATGAGATCCCCATGTGGATCAAGCAAATTGTTTCAACATGCCACGTGAGTATTCGTGAAAAAGAAACTGTAGCCGTAGCAGATATTAAGTTATGTTTTATCCAATTACATATGTTTATGTGACTCCACCGATTCTGAACTAAAACATAACCAATTCAAATAATTTTATTTTTAGCCATAAACTATGTCTGAATGGTAAAACAAATTGTTGCATGTTAAGTTACAGTCAGGTGGTTCACCTTTGTAAGCAGACTGTTACATAGCAGAATTAATGCAAATTTTAACTGAATAACCCTGGAGTCGAATAAGCATTTGGTCATTGGGAAAACTGCCATGTTTTGCAGCACCTCTTCTCTGTAACTCTGATGGACCTGCTTTCTTCCATCCACATTCTTTTATGTCCCTCGAACCTTGAAGATGTGACACGGCCATTATAGCTAATTAATAAAGTCAGCACTTGGCTGCTGTACAGAACTGGTGACCAAATATTGATTCATACTTAGTCAAAGGTCACTGAGAGAGCCATGATAGAATAAATGGAAGATGAAAGAATAACCAATGCATTCACATGAAAGTGATATCATCAAGTGAAAGAGATAAATAGAGAGACAGGGAGAGAGGAAGAGAGGGAAAGAGGGAGAGAGATCTTGGTGGTAGGCAGCGAGCAGAAGGACTGTACCACTCATTAAAGGGGTTATGGCTTATGTGAGGCACCTAAGTGTTCTACATACTGAAAAAACCTCTGCCTGACCCTTCAGTGATTGGGCCAGTTACACTCATTTCTCCAGGATGCACTTATCAGCATGTTATCATGATAAAGAGGAACTTTTGTTTGGACTACAAAACACACAGACCCACACGCATACACACACAAGCACAGATACTTGCACACTCATCAGCATAATATAAGAATATTATTCATTCATTAGTCACCTATTAAAATGGTTTGATTTAACAAAATATATAACAAAAAAACATTTCTTTAATACTTTTGTTTACTGTGTTTGTCTGTTGCTTTGTCCTGTATATTCTGTCCCTAGTCCCTAACCCACCCTTCATCATCAGCTTCTTCTTGTTTCTCCATCTCTTCAGAGGATTTATGTGAAGTTGAACAGAGATGACATTGGCCGGTGTAAAGTACTTCTAAAGCCCAAAAATCTCAGTTGGTTTATTAGACTGTGAAACAAAACAAAGTGTGAGTGTGTGTGTGTGTGTGTGTGTGTGTGTGTGTGTGTGTGTGTGTGTGTGTGTGTGTGTGTGTGTGTGTGTGTGTGTGTGTGTGTGTGTGTGTGTGTGTGTGTGTGTCTTCCCACATTACATTCCAGGAAATGTAGATTTCTGTGTATGCAGGAGGTTATGTTTATAGATGATAGTTCACTTGAAGCCTCCTATATGTTCAAAACATCATCCATGCACAAAAAGGCCTATGACGTCATAAGAGTTTACGTCCAGGTGACTGCGCGGGCCATAGTTAAATTCAAAACACTGGCTTTATGTAGTCTAGCACATTTTCTCACTTATTATTAAAACAGAATAAAGTGTTGAGAAATACATCATCGGTGGAGACACATTCCTTCACAGATTAAATTTGATTAATGTTTAAGGAGGTAATATGCAGAAATGAAAGACTTTTGACTGACAGAAATATGCTCCAAAATATAACCAGCATGTTCACCATCTAAAGCTGAAGCATCACTATTAATAATGTGAGACTTTAAGATTCTAGATATTTTTATCCACCTTTATGATCTTTATAGCTCAGTATATAAATTATACTGTATAATGCATCTGACAGATAGCTCATACATTCAAGCTTTACATGATCTATTTGTATATAACTGACAAGGTAAAAATAACATAATTCAGAAGAATTAACATATCAGTTCAAACTTCCATTTTAATGGAAAAATGATTGTAAATGGTGTACAGATGAAGTGTATTCTGATTGGTCAAAAAGTCCCACATCCTCAGGTCATGTGAGACAGGAATGCAAATATTCTAATTCAACAATCCCAAACAATGACACTCTCATGTGCTTTCTAGCCATTTGTATATTTAGAGGGGAAAAAAATAAATCACTACAATATGTACATAGAAAATAAGTAGCAATATCAGTAGTCACGTTTTGCGGATTCTCTTAGATAGATACACATTTACATATCAACACAGTTTCTGCATAGTGCTCTCAACATCACAAAGCACAGTCTTCCTCTGTTCAGTAGATCTGTGTGAAAACAGACCTTCATCTCACTGGACGATCCAAGATCCAAGACATATACTGAATTTAGCTGTATATAGGAAAAAAAATAAAAACTCACAATACTGAAGTCATAATTGACTCGGATGTGACGAATACATTGAAAATCATGCTGTACTGTAGTTTGACTACCATAAATACCTGTGTGACTGGCCAGGTCATTGCGTAACCTATATCCAACGATCACTCAGTGTGTCATGGCATCATTAGCAGAATTCATCAGCATGTTATAAAGTTCAGGTGTTACATAGCAGATTTGGTATGAATCAGTCAACTACAAGCAAGCAAATGTACCACATTGCACCAAGATTATGATATGACACTGGAACCTTCACCATAATACTGCAGCTAATGTACGACAGGCCTACTGTTAGTTTATTTACCTACACTATTCTTTTACTGATAATACAGCACTTCATCAGTCTTTCTCACAGGATATGTCCTACAACAGCAACTATGTGGATTATTCAAGTTTTAGTAAAGGTATTGTTCGATGCTATTCATTCCATTTGAGAGGCAGCTACTGTACATAGGCAGAAATTATTTAGGGCAGAATTTTTCCTCATCCAAGATAAAGACTGTTCTGTTTGGAAGGCAGCATAAACAGGTACACACCTATACACTTATTATCCAGATTTAAAGGCAGCAGCAGAGTTTCAGAGCAGCAGTTTCATTATCAGCAATATCAAAAACAAATGGTGCTAGTTGCTTGATTAAAGTTCTATGAAAGAAAATTTAATTGACTTCCAAACCCCTCCCCTAAACAGCAATTGACTAATTATAGCTTAACTATTATAATTAGGCACAAAATACCCATGAAAGACTTGCAGGACTAGGAACATTATTGTGGATGCCGTGTTTGTAAATGGAATAGACAATATCTCAAAAGTTTTGAGAAAAAGGGAAAGTCAAAACCTAAGCCAGTTGAAACGGTGCAAAATCTTCATTTAAAAAAATCTCAACAGTATGGATGAATGCATCATGATTTAAGGTACAGCCAGGTAGTTTAGGGGCAAATATTAAAATAACAGCTAATTTCCTCCAATGTCTTTCATTTTAATTCCACAACTAATTTCCATGTTTTATTGCACAGCTGGCAACAATCATTTTTTATTCAATTTAGATAGCTATGGTAATTGAACTTGTGTTCACTAGCTAGCATTAGTAAGACAGCTAACTATAGGCAGCAGATTAAATGAGGCACAAAGGGCCCTTTTCAGACTCAGAATAAAAAGAAGCCTTTAATTGTCCCATATAAATTACAGTAGAGTGAAATTATTTCTTTACATATCAAAGCTTGTTAAGAAGCTGAGGTCAGAGCGCTGTTTCCGCCATGATATGCACCACTGGGTTAAGGGTCTTGCCCAAGGGTCCAAAAGTGGCAGTTTAGCAATGCTAGGGCTTGAATACCAACCTGCTGATCAGTAACCTAAAGCCTTTAACAATTCACAAGCAAGAAGTTTGTGTTTAACCAAAAGCAGGGAAAACAGCTCAACAAGTTTACTGAGGTACAATGCCATATTGTTAAATAACAAAAAACAAACAAACAAAACAAAACAAAAACAACAGATTTAAGATTCCGAGGCTTGCTGAAAGATGACCATAGATTATGGTTGATGACCATAGATTATGGCAAGTAGGAGAGATTAAAGTGCCAAATTTACTATTCTTTGTATATAAATATTAAGTGATTAATAATTAATATAAATGTGCAATGTAAAGAAATGTAAACGAAATATAAGTAATAGAATGTGCAGAAGGATATGTGCAAATTTGAAGACATGAAAAAACCTGCGAAAAACAATTATGTGCAAAAGAAAAGTGTGTATTGTATCTACAATATGTCTAATAAATATGAACTTATGCAATTATGTATATTGCTAAGATTATATTTAATTTTAACAGTATATCTTGAGGCTGTTGATGACAATTTGTGTCCTCTGCCTCCTGGTTATATACTGCATATTATAAAAACATGGTAGCCACGCTTTACCTAGGGAGTTAAACACAAAATACATTTTACTGGTTTGTGCTAATCCTGAACTAACCCATGTGTTTGTGTGTGCGTTTGCATGTGTAAACTTCGTAACGGTGCCGCTTGCTGGGTTTACTCTGCTAAACTAAACCGGAAATACGTCATCGTATAACATGTGAAGAGTCCACTGCGAATAAAAAACATACATCATGCGCACGGAGCTTTAGACCTGCTGGCGTATAATCACTTTGAAGGGATTTCCAAATTCAAGAGATAAATAGTAAAAGTTTGTTCTCGGTTAAAATGCTGCCTGATACAGAGGGAGAAGATAAATCTAGGTTAAATACTAAGGCAGCTGCCTTCTGAATGGGACGCAGCAATGAACAATGATTTAACATGATCATTTTTAGGCCTGCTACCGATTACCAATGAATATTTGAACTATGGTCATGAGCCTAATTTTTGTGAATTGCACATACTAGTGATCTCATTTCCAATTACAATGCATCTCACAGATAGACTTTGTTGTCAACTACAGAAGCAACAACTTACAGTACAAGTAAATGCTTTGGCAATCGAAGATTTTTTTTTTACGCACTGCTGATTTTGTTCTTCAGCGTTCTTCTCAGAAATCGGGATTATATATCTTCTCCATCAAGTGTGTGACTTTTGAATTAAACTCGGAGAGACGGACCGTCCAGCCCACACAGTCTTACACTAATATGTTTAAGGTGAATGGCGGATGAGGGAGTGTATCACCAGCCACTGGCTCTGTTGGGAAAACTTGAGGTTAAAAAAATAAAAGTGAGTGCAAAAAGAAGGACATGGGTTGGAAAGGCCCAGGAAGAGGAGCAAAGCTCGTGTCCTAATCAGCGTAGATAATAAAGCCAGAGAAGGTGCTGTATTTGTTGTTGTTGCCTCCGTGCGCTTTGCCGCCGTCCAGTTTGATGTACACTTCATCCCCGGGCTCCAGGTGCAGCACCGCGCTGTTACTGGCGTAGTCGTAATTCTGGTCCGCGTCCTGCGCGATCGCGCTTGCTCGCACCTGTGGAGGGAAAATACCAGTCAGTGATACTCATTTGTGTAATATAGTCATTTTGTGTTTCCTGAGATGCCTCATTGGTTGTTTAAGCAAGATTTATGCCATTTGGTAATAAAAAAATATTCACTATGGCATCCACAATATAACTTTATTTCAGCACCACGGCCAGCATCACAGATCCCTGTATCACCGATTTACTGTATCACTACTTCATTGTATCACACTGTCACTGTATGACTATCTCACTATATCACTGGATAACTATATCGCTTTATTTGTATTAATATATTAACATACCATTGTATCACTGAATCAGCGCAAATCTGATTTATTCACGAATAATATGCACGATCCTTTCCGATCAAAGTAATCATGCAAAATAATCCACGTCATTCTATTTCTAAAAAAACTATTCTCAATTCAGGAAAACAACAACATACAATTAAGAAGATTATCATCATTGTCAGTCATTTAAGGACGTAATTAGGTCTAATAGAAATAGGCCTTTAATTACCCTAAGGAAACTATGAAAAAGCCTCATTATTCGTGTCAAGTTTCATAGATCGTGTTTTTTATGATCACAGAGGTCCAAGTACCACATATTAGATTGCAGACTTTAAACAAAGTTTAAATATGGTTTTAAAGAATTTTTAACCAGCGAAATAAAGTTTAAAAATTGGATAATGAATCCTAATGTCCCAGTGGCATTTTTAAACATTAAAAGCAATGTTAGGTGTTTTATGTCTATATGTGGAATTACCATATTGTTTTTAATGTCGAGTTAAAAGGAGAAAAGAGCAAACAGAGCATTTGAAAAATGGAAAAGAACAGCTGACAATTGAAAATCTGATTTTATAATATTGTAACAATACCATGCATGAACATTTAGGATACATGATGAAAAAACGAAACATTGTGTCTAATAACGGCACCGTGTGAACTCTAACCTGGTTGTTTTTGCAGAGGTCTGCCCACATGCTGGTACCGTCTCCACCACGCATCAACACATGGTAAGTAAAGAAATAGATTCCCGGTATGGAGCAAGTAAACTTTCCTGTGGCAGGGTCATAGTGATTCCCCAGATTAGTGACTACGTCGTCAAACTTAAGCAACTCGTAGCCCTCATGCTGCTTCTTAAGGCCCGCGTAGAAGGCGATTTTTGGCACGGTGCTGTATGTGGCGGCGCTGATGGCGCCAGCGCCGTTTGGCCCAGGAGGTCCTGGTAAGCCAGGCCGTCCAGGTTCTCCACGCTCTCCAGGGGGGCCTGCGGGTCCTGGAGGTCCTGGCTCTCCAGGTGGGCCTCGCGGTCCTGTCTTCCCTGGCCGTCCTGGCTCTCCTTTTGGCCCTTGGATGAAGGTGGGCAGTGATTGCACGAGGCCGGTGTCGCGCGCCGCCGTGTCTGCCGTGGCCGTGCTGCTCGGGGATTTGGTGCCGTACGGATCGCACACCATCCTGCACGTGCCGAGCATCTCGTAATGTGCCGAAGTGCCGGCCGAGTTCACCAGCACCGGGATGAGCACGACCAGCACGAGCACCATGACCACTCCGAGCACCCCGGCCGCGATCAACCGCTTCCTGCCGACCAGTCTCGTCAGCGCGGGACGCTCCTCTTGTCTGCTTTTGGGCGAAATCTTGGTGGTTGGTGAGGGACCCCCTTAAGAAAAAAAAAAACAACCTATTGGCTTTGTTGTTAATGTTAATGAACCCGTTTGGGCAGGGCCCAAACAGCGCTTTTCCTTCTCCTTCTTAACTTTTTTTGTGCTGATGTTTGCTTATTCAAGTCTCCTTAAAAGTTTCTCAGCCTTCCCCAGGCCTATCTCTCTCTAGCCGTCTGTAGTTTATAAAAGAATTTTTCCACCATCTCAGACAGCCTGGAGCGATTTCAAATCTCTACGGCCACGTGGGGAAAAAAGTCAGACGTTGCTTCTGTATCCCAAAAGCGCGCAGGTATCCTCGCTTCTAAAGTCTTCCGTGCGTAAAGGCAGGATGAGGCGGCATGGGCACGGCGTGGAGCGCACACTTTGCTTTGAGAGCGGTGCGGAGAGCGGGAGACGCTGTGAGCGCGGAGAGCTGAGAGCGCAGCATAAAGATTGAGAGGGAAGGAGGGAGGGAGAACCCGAGAGCACTCTTCTAACAAGCTAGAAAAAGAAGACATTGGCCGCCACCCATCTTCGTATTCTTCCTTGGATTGAAATACGATACAAAATGATACTAGAACTCATAGTATCTCATCCGGAACTATGCACAGCAAATAGAATGAATAACTACAGCTTTAATAAACACATACAGTATAACATAGTTATATATTATTTATTTGTGTGTGTGTGTGTGTGTGTGTGTGTGTGTGTGTGTGTGTGTGTGTGTGTGTGTGTGTGTGTGTGTGTGTGTGTGTGTGTGTGTGTGTGAACAAAACACTCAAGCTGTTCATTCAACACTGTGTATAACTCCCAAATCTTTTTGGGAGTTATACAGGCTATGTAGGACCATAAAATTGTACAGAACCCAATTGCAATTAGGTTCGTTAATTACACAACTTGCATTCATTCATTCATTCATTCATTTATTCATTCATTCATTGTGCGTAGAAGTTCTCTAAACTAATTCATAATAATTTACATCACCGCTTTGTGAAAAATGCACATATCAGGAGTTTGTATTTATGGCTTGTACCCAAGCCTGAGAAGGTAACGGAGCGATCATGAACATGACACCTTTGCCAATAGTGGACTGGCAAGTGATGTATTGCACCTCCAAAACACAAGGAGAAATCATTTCCTGAGAATCGACTCCTACTCACAAACAATCACTTGCTGCAGTAATTTTGTTACTTCTGATTGTCCTCCAAATTTGTCATGTTGTTTATTCTGAAGAATGTAACAAACAGGATAAAAGTCACCCAAAAACCTTAAAATATATTTAGATCTAATATAAATTTCTAGAACATTTTTGTAATCATTAAGTTTAAATTAATTGCATAGTATGGCATTGTTCTAGGTTACAGTTGTGGTGAAGTGTGTGGGAACCCACAGTAAATCATGCTTGATTGTATACCCTTGGCAATCAGGCAAGTTGTCCTGAGGTAAAAGCCTATACCTTTGCGTTATAATGGTTGTTGTATAGGGCTTTAAGGATTGCACAGACCTTGCCTTTAGAGTGATCACTGTCAGATTGCAAGTTCTGCTGCAATAATCGATTCAGCTGTTCTCATGAGTGTCTGTTCAGCTGTCACTGCTGAACCACACAATGATACTTGAACATATTACATATTCTAATCTTCAAAGATACGAATTGGCCGTTTGTTGTTTGTTTTCAATCAGTTTATACACTTAAATTGAAAAAGTATTTCAAATGTAATTTAATACTACATTAATTGGCATGTTTACTGGGCAGTGCCAGTGAGACCAGGCAAAAAAACAAAAAACAAAAAACTAAACTAAACTAAAAACCATCCTGCAAAAATCCCTCTCAGCTGGCTCCATGAATTCACAATCAGTTTTGTATCATGCAATTGCCCAGCAGTCAGCAATTGTGTAGGATTAAAGACTGAATGTAAATGATCAAAGACTTTGAAAAAAGAATGTAAAAAGGAATAAGTTTTATAAAATTATTTACTTACATATTTTTAAATCAAAATAGCCATAGTGTGTGCACATAGGAAATAGTAAATTTTCTGTCACCAGTTCGAGCTCATGTGCCTTCATGTTCCAACATATTAGGGAAAGTGTTTTTTTTTTTGTGTATATTTGGAAATATAAAGCTTTATTTAATCATTAATGTAACATGGCTGGTTAGTTCAAATACAAATTTCTAAGTCACTTTCTTAAATTCCACTTTCTTAAAGTGTAATATATTCCTACATGCATTTAATTAATTACAACTGAACTCTTTTTACTCTGACCTTAAACTCCACATTCTCTGGATAGGTCCGGTTCTTGTCTACTGACCTGCCTCCCCTTGGATGGCATAGAGCATATTCTTTAGCAGTACAGCTTTCCCTCACCTCCATAAATCAAGGGGCAAAAATCAATGGGTTTGGTTAACCTGGCAGCCACTGTGTCTATGGGACTGTGGGATGCATAGACAAAAACTTTGTATCCCTTTATATAAGAGGCTGCAAGTGAAACTATAACAAACCATACAAACAGAAAAGTCATCACATCGACCAAAATCTACACGGCTTCCTGCAACGGCTTTGACTTTGGGTGGGGGAAAAGTACACAAAATGATTACTTTGAAAGGTCAGTGAGTAATTGGTGTCAGAGTCGGATATGTGGCATGCATAATGATCCATTGCCACTGAGTCATTTTTAAACCTCAATATCCCATTTGCTGTTGACACTGACAGAAGGATTGGACAGACCAAGATAAGGAGCCAGAGAGGCGTTTTTTTTCCTGGGCAGCTGAAGAGATTGATTGTGTGAGGGTCCGGTCCTCCGGTCCTGTAATGAATAGCCCAGAGTTTGGTGCTAACTTTCAAACCATAAGTTTATCTCTTCCAACTGCTGAACAAAGAAAGTTTGGAATGTGTTTGGGGGTGTGATGCTTTTCCAGGATGGAGCCGACAAAAAGTCTAAGAGCTGAATGGATGAAGGGTGGTGATAGATGACAGAGCACTGGTAGAAAGCGTGTGTGTGCCATGGACAGATGTGCCTGCTGAGAGTGTACAGAGAGTGTGAATGAGGAGGACAGGAGGACACACACAGCACCTGAGACAGGATAATAATAATGAGAGAGTAATAACACAGATAAAGGTGTTTGACGGGACCTCTCTAGAGTCAGCACGCGCGCGCACACACACACACACACACACACACACACACACACACACACACACACACACACACACACACACACACACACACACACACACACACACACACACACACACACACACACACACCCCTGTTAGGCACATTGCATCTAACATTGCAGCTAAAGGTCAACACTTTCTCCTTATCTCCTGTCACTGTAATGGGCTGGGTTATAACATGGCCTCCCATGAGCAGCTCTGTTTTCAGATGTGTGATGATCCTCAATCACTGTTTAAGATCACACTGTTTTATCCAGACAGCTATATATACTAATTAGCTCAGAATATATTCCATCACACATGTAAGTGAGCCACAGTACTTCAAGAATTTTGCTTTGCAATTGTCCAAAATACAAAAAACAATAAACAACAATACCGTTCTTACAAGACACACCAAATTAATAACAATTAAAAAAATGGAGAATTAAAAATATCGGTTTGCTCTTCAATCAATAAGATAATCTTGTGGCAGCACAATTCATTAAATCATGAAGATACAGATCAAGATCTTTAGTTTATAATTACATCAAATATCAGAATGGCGAACATGATCTCTCAGTGACTTTGACTGTGAAATGATTGTAGGTACCTTGTTGGCTGGGTTATTCATTCAAAAGGATCAGAACTTCATATACTTGGATTGTAAAGGACTTTCTTAGAGAGAGCATCACCAAAAGGTTTGTCTGTGCTATGGAGCTGTCCAAAGTGCTGAGGACAGCAGAGAAGGCCATCAGGATTTCTCTCCACTGCATTACAGACATCTACACCCAGCGATGCAGGACCAAGGCCAGGGGAATTGTCAAAGACTCTCACCACCCTAAACAGAGTTTTCTTAGTGCTCCCATCAGGGAAGTGCTGAAAACCAACACAAAGAGACTCAGGAGGAGTTTCTTCCCTCAAACAACCCGATTACTAAACGAGATCACTTGAGAGATTCTGTGTATTCCATGTTCACACACAACAAAGTATGTACCGTAAGAAAAAATGCTGCAGACTGTTTAAAAAATCCCAGGAGCTCAGCAGTTTCTGAAATACTGGTGAGTATAATAATTCTGATCTAGCCTTCATATTTAACTACTGTATAACATGAACCAGGAATCAAACTAATCAATAACGGACACAAAAAAAAATCTGATAGTCAAACAGAAAATTTTATTCAAAGTAGTTAAATATGAATAAATGTGACATGGTGACAAAGCTTGTCAAGTGACAAAAAAATTTAACACACATATTTGTAATAATATTTGGTGCTAATAAAACTTGACAATACTATTGCATAGATCGATACAAAAACTCATGGTGTAGAATTTAGATTTACAGTTGGGAGTCAAAACAATAAAGTAGAGAACAGACCACTTCCGAATGCACATCTAGGCAATATTGTAAAGTAAACCAATACCGAGCATTATATAAGCGGTCCATTGTTTGGAGCTGCAGGGTTGTTTTATAACTGGTCTTATTTGTTAACCATTCAATACTCTGGTTCGCAGCCATTCATATGAGTCATTAAAAGCATGAGGTGTGGCAGAGGAAGCAGACAGATACATGTCTTCTGAGGCAGGACACAATCCTGCACAGACTCAAGACTGCTAAACCCCTCCAAAAATCCCTCTATGGTTACGCAACCTTGCCGCTGCCAAGACTGGCACTGGAGAGTACAAATTGCTGTTGTGGAAAGCTGTGTGCCTTGTTTAGATGTCTCAAAGAGTGGAGTATGATATTTTTTTTCCCCCTCACTGCATTGTAGTTTTGAACAGTAGCCTGTAAGGAAAATATATAAAATGGGGAAATCTAGCAAAACTGACATTGTTTTACTAAAATATCATTAATCTTGGGGATTTTGCTTAAACAGTACTTTCTAGGATATTTTTTTACATTAGTGCAGTACAGATTAAAAGCATAGTCCTGGTCAAAATGCTTCGACTATCTACTGTAATTTGGCAAATATCTAAAATAGCAACTTTTACAGTGCTGCAGTAATACTGAAAGACATTGTGCATGATATTTGCTTAAAAAGTAAAAGTTAAAAAATAATGCTTGGGAATACAGTATTATGTTACAATGACGCAATTACGATCACAGCAAATTAATCAAGTCCAAGGTATTGTAGATAATGTAGGGGAGGAAAAAGCAGAAATGGGAAAAAATCTAATGCCTGTTGGGGACATGCCAAGGGCAGCTTTGAACACTACACAATACAGAAACCGTATAAAAACCTGTGATCTTTTAGTAAATAAATATTAAAGTGTGGGAAGGCACATGCAGTGAGGTCCAGCTCGGACAGGCAGACAGGGGACTCTTCTTCCACATTGCTCATCATCATTTGTTCTTGGCAGCCAGCGGCTTGCGGCTGATCTTCTTGGATTTGTCGTTGTTCTTTTTCGGTGCCTCAGGATTAGCCTGCATGTGTCGCCCGTATAGACTGAAAAGCAGAACATATGTTTTGTGTTATCATGCTAGAATGTTTAAAAACCAGAAAGACATTAAAACATAATAATGGGTGAAAAAACAGTGTAATTAATAGGCACTGCAATGAAAGGGAGAAGAGGAGTGTTTTTAGGGGACTGCTGGGGTGAAGGAGGCATAATGGAGAATGGCACACACTGATGAGTCCCCTACCAAGACAGCAGGCTCATTGTGCCGTTTAAGGCTGTCCAGCCACAGCTGTGTGCTGCATAAGAAAACTACACAGAGAGACAATTATCTAAAAGCAGGCTACTGAAGGAATAGAGAGAAGGAAACTGCAACAGAGGAAAAGAAACTGAGAGGGAGAGAGAGCAAAAAAGGGGGAAGAGCCATTTCCAGTCCACTGCCTTTCTCTGTGTAAAAGGCACTCAAAGGCTGAGTCAAGTGACACAAGAAAAGGGAAAAAGAGAAACGGACAGGAGAGAATGAGAACATATGTGGGTGGTTGCAGGGGCCAGGCTAATTGATGCTGTGCTCAAGTCATTGCTACACTAATAAGAGTCTCTGATTGATTGTTGACAAAGTGGCTGATGATGCTGGTGTCTGAGCCCTGCACTAAAACTTCTGAACAGCTTCTGAGCATAATTAAAGAATGCAGCTTGAGAAATACATCTAATTGCAGAGGAGCAAAATGTCAAGCGAGAGTACCGCTTCAAGGCTAGAGTTCATATTTAATATTTGCAGATGACTACAAACTGCCTTGGAGTAGTGTGTGGTTAATCAGGAGAGTCTTGCTCACTAATACACACAAACACAAAGTGAGCACAGGTTTACATTTTAATGATGGCATTAATATTATGAAAGTTTTGAAGCACAATGTGCTGGTCCCAAGCTACCATCTTTGATTACACGACAAAGTGCACTTAACTACCATCCAAAGCTAGTCTTGCCTCACTTTCTCTCCATATCCTCCCACTCCTGTTGCAAGTTCCTGTCTCTTGTCTCTCCCCTGAGGATCAGAGGCTTCCGTTCCACCACAGATGCCCATTGAGGCGAGTAGGAAAGTGTCCAATGGGAGGGCTCTACTACTGCTCCTATGGAACCACATAGCCTGTAAATACCAGAAACCTCTGTGAATCTAAGAGAAAGACACACTACACTAGCATAATCTAGAGAAACACAATTGCTAGAGTTATAAACTCGTAACAAGGTAAAAGTGACTGTTTTATAAAGAGATACTGGAAGTCATAATCTAGAAATTCAATTGTCTTAATGAATACTGGAAGCACCTTGCGTGCATAAGACCTTAGGACAACAAAACCCAGCTTTCTTTAGAGGACATTTTATGAAGTTGATGTTTGCATGTATTAAACTTGTGCAAATGCAGTGACAGGGATCGCGCACCGATAGGGTTGGGACAGTCAGAGGGATCAGAGCTGACAGATGCACATAGATGCTAGTGCCGAAGCTCGGGCTAAATTGGTCTGTTTTACATCAGGCTAATATGTGCAGGGTGCGTGGGGATCACTGGAGCGTTCTCTCTCTGTCAGCATCCAACATTGCTGACAAGCCCACCAGCATGGGAGGAATACTGAGAAACCAGAGCGAGAGACATGAACGAGATATGAACAAGACCTACAGAACAATCCATAGAGTCCACCCCGTGGGAGTTACAGGACCACATCGGCATTATTAGCGTGGACTCAAAAGTCAGTCATAGAAGACAACGGCCTGACAATCTTCAGGCAGCAAGTCAGGCCTAAAGATTCAACAAGCACAGGCTTTCATTCTGTGGAACAGATGCGTTTCCTGAATCATTAAAGCATTAGCCAAAGCCACCATAAAGCAAAGCTAAATTAGATTTTTACACTTGTCTGCTATTTATCTGGATAGCCAAAATTCTTCTCTCATTCTCCACACCATAACCATGAACGTTTATGTGCACTGCCGTGGCAACAGTTTTCTCCAATACAGCCACAGTGTCTCGATCTCTGATCCCAGATCAATGAAGAGTGTGCTTATTGCTATAGAAGTGTTGCTCTGCTGCTCTGCCTCAATATAAACACAAAGATTTCCCATTCACCTGCCCGAGCGAGCATTTAGAGCCAATTAAAGCCAAGAGCTGGGACTGCCCAGTTAACGGAATCTGATTTCTGAGGTGGCCATGGGATTCCTACAGGCTCCTCAAACCCCGTCAGGTTAATTAATCTCAGTTACTGCCCAATACATACAGCGTGCTCTATCACAAGTGTGTATTTCTGGGTAATGACTGCTCATTGCATATGCATGTATTTCTGAAGTGAGAGAGACTAGGTGTCTGTGTGTGTGAAATTCAGTACACAATACATTTGACTAATCCATTAATGAATGTACTCCTAACCATGGCTCATTGATTAGTAATTGGGACTGCACAAAATTTCCACATTTCTGTTCTGCCTTATATGGACTTAAAATGCACATGTATAGAAAGAAATGTGTACCTTTTAAAGATGGGGCTCTGTGGAAAGAAAAAAGTGGCAAACTGCACATCAATCATAAAAAGGTCTTTTTTCAGCGTAATAGAAATCAGAATCGATGTTCATTATTTAAATCATGAATTATTTTTGCTTTTATAATACTAAAAGGCAAACCCTGATCATATTAGCTGAACAATCGAGGTTTGCACAGGGACCAGCAGTGGTAGCTTGGTGGAGCTGGGATTCAAACTTCAAACTGGGATTCAAACCACAACCTTCCGATCAAGTCCAACGATGTAATCACTGAGCTACCACATCCTCAATCATACTGTCCATAATGCACTCAATTCTACAGTTTAAAGTTGCAGAAGTTTGAAATATTAATTCTCAAGATCATTGGTAATGCTTGGCATTGTGTTATATTTTCTTTACATATGCAGTCAGTTCCAGAAATATTGGCACCCACTATCTGTGGTTATGTAGATTAATCTCACATAGTAAATATGAGCAAAAACAACAGCACATGAGCAACATACACAAGTTTCTTTCTCATGTTTGCTTCTTTTGCTATATTCTCTTAAAACCTTGTAATTGGTTCATCAGTGGTTGGGTTTAGTATGTTCAGAGGAATACACATTTAGAGAAATTAATGTAAAAAATGCTATTCAAAGCACAACACACATATGAATACAAATACTCACACCTGCGCGCACACACGCGCACGCACAGCAAAGAGAATCACATACAACAAACCAATGAAAGCATAAAGTAGACAGAACATATAAAGGCTAGAGAGACAGATCAAGAAGAAAACAACTAGAACATTTTCAGTCATTAACAGTGGCAGATTACTATCAGCCACCAATTTCAGACACTATACATCAAATAGTGTATCCAAATAGACCAGAGCTGTGACACTCTACTCAGTCTACAGCACAATCCACTGTGACACAGCCAATGGAAATCCATGCTCAGGCTCAATGAGACTAAATGACAATAATGAAGACGCATGACAAACAGGACAGAGAGCAATTCAGAAGTGATATCTCCCCAGAGACCAGCATTATTACCTATAAATCTATCAGTGATGATGAAATGTGATGTTTTGCTGACCTGTGCTGTTCTATGACATGCCATGACCCTCGAGCAGAAATGAAGCTATTCTGCCAATAATAACAACCATCATGTAAGAACAATTCCACTACTGCTGTTCTTCCCACCAACCAACAAAACAACATGCATCACCACAATAATTTAAAGACAGTTTGTTGTGAGTTAATGGGTAATGCTATTATGCTCTGTCATGTTACATGTTTTGCAATGTTGTTTGTAATGAATAATTCATTCTTTGGTAAAGAGTGCCTGGTTTTCTTAGTTTTTCCTGCACAGAGGCATGGCGAGGGGGCTGAGAGTTTGTGTCTGAAAGTAAGGGCTGTTAATGAGGGCTCTGACTGATAGCCTGGGGGAGGCCACAGAGGTGTGGAAGTAGGCCTGTGAGAGTTGCCTATGAGCCTGGGCTAATGAGAAACAATGAGGTACCCCTCACCCTCCTAACCTGTACTCAGTAATCATAAAAACAAAGAGGCCATTGCATATAAGCATGACTTAAAGGTCTTCTATTGAACTGCTCTATAGAACACAGACAGAATATACAAATGTAAAAGCAAATCATGTAAAGGATTTATTCTACTTTGTTTTGTCAGACAGCGACAGATATTTTTGTATTAAATCATAACTCATTATATTTGTATCATTTCCCTCAATTAGGAATGCTATACTCAATCTGCTGAGTCAACCAAATCATCTGAAGACCATTACACCAGAATATCTAATGATACCTCGCAGTGCTGATCCATTAAAACCTGCAGAAACATCTATAGGATTTTCACACCACTGGATCTAATATCATTGAATTATATTTTCTCCCTAGTTAAAGAAGAATGATTAACTCACATGTTGTGATAACCATTGTGTATCCAACATTTCCATCCTGGGGTATTCTACTGTCTGGCTGTAACAGTTTCAGACAACACATCAGACAGAGTTTTAACCTTCAGACCCAGCAAAGTCTGGCTGATGGATCTCATGTCTCTGGTCACTCAGGGAATAAAACATAGTGTCTATTGGGACCATCATGCTCCAGAAGTTTTGACATGTTTTCCAGACTACTTTTACACTTCTGCGATGAATAGTGAAAATGAAAGTAACAGCCCAAACATGCAAAACATTCAGCAAGTAGCATTTGTTTAGCCAATATACAAAAACAGTGTTTGCCAATATTGGTGGTGGCTCCAACAGAATCTCTGGTTGGAGCCAGTTTCCAGACATTAATTAAAGTGGGGAGAAATAAAGAAACAAAGGCTATAGCCAGAAAGCCAGTCTTAGTTACATCTTATCCCCAATCAACCTCAGAAAACTATGATGTGTGCTGTACACAGGGCTCGGCACTTCTACTTGATATCAACAAGCGCTTAGAGTAGTGGATGAATAAAAGATGGTGGGGAGGCAGGCTTTACCATATGTTAATGCATTACAAGCATGCAGTTGCTCTCTCACACCGTCAGTCAGCCCAAAGATCCCTCTGTCAGGTTAACAAGCCACTGCATGAAATATGCATGCAATGCCCCCCTCACCCAACACAATCCCTTTGCTATGAGATAGACTCACAAACCTTTCCTAGCTAAGAAAAAGAGGAAGAGACAGAGGAGACATTTCAGTGAAGTGTACATCCATTCTTTTTTTTAAATTCTGGACAGACAAGTAAGTGTGATCTAAATGCATGTCTTCTCTTGTCGGTAACCACGATGGAATCCAATTTGGCATTTTTTTATTGTTTCGGTTGGCTTCATAATTGGTTATGCAAAATAATAATTGAATGTGAAAAACTTGCAGATTATGGAGTGAGAATGAATAAATAAAAAGACCATGGACAGAGAGAGAGAGAGAGAGAGAGAGAGAGAGAGAGAGAGAGAGAGAGAGAGAGAGAGAGAGAAAGTGAGAGAGAGTGAGAGAGAAAGTGAGAGAGAGTGAGAGAGAGCATAGACATAGGAAAGGTGAGAGTCCAGTGCGATCAGAGTTGAAAGACATTTAGGCAGGTGTGAATGAAACTGCTGAGCCAACAGATATATCCAGAGTTTAAGCTTTACACCCTGTTAACACCTGTCTAATGGGATAAACCAACCTCACACGTGCACATACAATGTTCTTAAACACAGACTTTTTACCCTCAGCCTCTTTGCTCTGTCAGGGCAGAAATAAGCTCCCTTCAGCAGCAATGTTATGAGAGCAGATACAAGATGAGCGCTGAGCTACATTAGCAAACAGTTAAGCAGAGCAGAACTAAACAGCCAACAGTGGAGAGACCAAACGCTATCTGAGCTCTTCTGGGGATCTAATACATACAGCAAGGACTGTGATTGAGTTAGTATTATCTATTGAGTAGGAATTGTTTGATTTATCCCAGCAATGGCTACTATATTCTTATTACCTCTTTTACCTTGAGACCAATGATGCCAACATTTTTCTTAATAGTGGCAAAGACCTTCAGGGAAAAGCTTATTTGGCAAATAATAGCTCAGCGCTCCTCTCTCTCTCTTCCTCGCGCTCTCTCTCTCTCTCTCTCTCTCTCTCTTCCTCGCTCTCTCTCTCTCTTCCTCTCTCTTCCCCTCTCTCTCTCTCTTCCTCGCACACTCTCTCTCTCTCTCTCTCTCTTCCTCGCACGCTCTCTCTCTCTCTCTCTTCCTCGCACGCTCTCTCTCTCTCTCTCTCTCTCTCTCTTCCTCGCACGCTCTCTCTCTCTCTCTCTTCCTCGCACGCTCTCTCTCTCTCTCTCTTCCTCGCGCTCGCTCTCTCTCTCTCTGTGGTTAAAAAAAAAAACTTAAATATTTACACATCCTTGGCAAATAGAATATTTTGACACGGACCGTTTTTTGGCACTTTAGCAAAATTTGTCAACTTTGCAACTCAAATACAATATATTCAAAACCAATCAAGTATCAAGCCTAAACTCACCTAAGATCACCTAAACTCCCAGATCACCTTATTAGGAAGACCTGTAGCTTTGCTCAGTCATTTGATTATACAAATAGGCCAAATCATACAGAAGCAGCGAAA
Organism: Tachysurus fulvidraco; assembly: GCF_022655615.1. NCBI lineage: Eukaryota > Metazoa > Chordata > Actinopteri > Siluriformes > Bagridae > Tachysurus > Tachysurus fulvidraco. Next base: position 17,273,282 of record NC_062520.1, on the reverse strand, counting down.
CGCTTATCATCATGCAGATGCATATCAAAAGCCTAAATGTTCACATTAAACATCAGAACAGAGAAAGAATGTGATCTCAGTGATTATACTGAGGGCATTTTTTAAAAAGATATTTCAGAAACTGCTGGTATCCAGGGACTAGATTTAATACAGACTGGTACAGCAGCTCTTCTGGCAGAACTGCCTTGTTGATGAGAGATCAGATGTGAATAGCCAGACTGGTTCAAGCTGACAGGTAGGCTATGGTAGCCAGTCTTTACAGTAATGTTGAGCAGAAAAGCATCTCAGAATGCAAAACACGTTGAACCTTGAGGTGAATTGGCTAAAATTGAGAACTAGCTGTAAGCCAAGAACAGGCATCTGAAGCCAGAATGGGAAATTTGACAAACCTGCAGTAATTATATGATTTGTTCATGACAAAACGAACAAACACCTTGTGAAAGCCATTTGAAAAGGAACTGATGCTGATGTGAGAGGATCCAGCCCAGGATTAGTATGATTTTCCTAATAAAGTGTGTCTCTCACTCAGACTTTAGCAGATGTAACATTCTGTATTTTAAAGACAACTGAAAAAACCAAGCGTGCTCGTTAAATATGCAGATTTTCATTTATAAAAGACCGCAGCAATTAGTCACTAACAATGCTTCAATCTCTCAGTAAAACCTTTCAACTTATCCGTATGGACACAATCAATACAACAGTGTATACAGTCTTCATCTCCAGGCCCCCATCAAGCTCACAAGCCAGCATACACAGACTATGCAAAAATAAATAAATCTGCAATAACACCAAAAAAGGAAGTCCTGTGCCTTGAGAAAAGATCAGTTCCAGTATGTGGGTTGTGTGGATGAGCTCAGCACACAGCTAAATCATCAAATAGAAGGATTTGTCTTTTCCTGTTCTGGGAGATTGAGAAGTTGCAAAGTATTGTCAATGACATGCTGCATAGAACAGAAAGTTTCTTACAGGAAAAAAATAAATACTTCTATTGTTAAAGATGCTCATTATGCTCAAACAGCAGTGTTTAGCAGCAAAGTGGTGCTGTTGGTATTTACTGGCTGGTGTTTGTGTGTGTGTAAGAACACAATGTATTAATTATCTTTGTAAGGAAAGGCCAAGATGTGTCTGACCCCGACCTCCTTATTACATACCATTAAGTGATTTCTTAGGAAAGTCAGTGTCAGTGATAAGAATAGTAAAAGAGTAAAAACTATAAGAATTTGACAGAACACAGAAATACATTCTAGTGCATACCCAGAAATGTACACACCAGCAAATTTACGAGTAAGACTTGTAACACACTAAAGGTTGATGTGAGTGGATGACAACAACAGAGCAAGACAATGGTTCACTTCTGTCAGCCAAGAGAGTTATTGAGTGAACAAAACATGACCGTTTGCTTCCACGGTCTCCAACTGTCCAATTTTAATATTTGAGGTAAACATTAACCCGAATCTCTGGAACTGTATCTGGATGAGTTTTTGCATTGTGCGGCTGACATGAATGTGCAGGCATACAGGTGTTCCTATGAAAATGGCCAGGGATTGTACATTACAATTCTTTTTCATTACACATTTGTAGGAGGTATTTTTCTTGACAACTGACATCAACACAATATAAATGGGTGTATTATGCCATTATTGCTTTTCCCTTCAGTACCACTGGAGGCAAGTTGTGTATATTATATTAAATTGCCAGAAGTAAAAAAGTGCTAGTCATTGAAGTAGATATCATTGAGCTAAGAGATTTACAATGCCACTTCTAAAAAAGGAATGCCCCTGGGTTTGACTTGAATTTGTATGGTTCTGTGGTAAACTGACAGAAATCTTAATAAAAATGAAAGCTTATTGCGCTTGATCCAGAAATATGTCCAGAGATAAATCTGGCCTGTACATGGAGTCTATATTTAGAATGAATATTCAACAGAACGCAGATATCATCAAAAGAAAAGAAAGGAAAGTTGTCTTTTACTTAAAGGATAAAGCAAGAAGGAAGATATTTTAGAAGGAGAGTTACATTTGCATGACACGTATTTTATTTAATCAGGATACATTGGGGGTGCCGTGTATACCGCTTCATAAGAGCAAGCCGTTAACAACACAGGCACATCACTTGATTGCTCATGTAATCCAAAGCACGGTTACAAGGTCACTTACTACTTGTAGGTCTCGGAGCGGACGTATTCAAAGACGTGGGACACACCCAACTGGAACTGATCTGCAATGGGTGTTACCCATGGGTTACTCTCTGCCTTAAACACCTGCTTTGGGCCAGTAAGATCCAGATTACCTACAGGGAAAGAGACAAAAAAAAGTCAGGGAATGTTCAAGGAGAAGTGGAAATGAGATGGAAGGGATATAAGTATGTAAAGTTTTAAGGAAGGCAAGGGAAGTAAATAAATAAATAAAATGGACAGCATAACAATACAGGTCACAGTGCCAATATGGCACATTGGAGCACACAAGGGGCCTAATTAAATTTTCTTTGAATATAAAGTGTTGAAAAAGCTGTCAGAAGAGCAGCTAAGTTAAACTTGGACCATGGCATACAACGTCATGCCTCATAAAACCAGCCAGACAGCACTATTAGTGTAATTTAGATGTTAATCTGCTGCCTCACTTTCAACTCCACATTTATCACATTGTCCTGGTAAGATCCAGCTTTACAGATCAAGAGCTTGTGCTGGGATGAAACTTCTTTCCTGTGAGAATTGATTTTAAAAATTAATATGGAAAGCAAAGAATAAACCATGAAGATCAAAATAACATCATAATTACCTCAACTACAGTAAACAAGTATCTTTATAATTTTCCTGTCACCTTATAATTCCTTTACTGTTCCTTACTCCCATGTGGATACAACAAGAGTCACACTGAATAGTGTTTGGAGTCCTAAAGTGCTTGCACCATCTTACTCTTCCTTTGTCCCCTCCTTTGTTCCTGCCTGTCCTTGCAGTGATCCCTTCTGCTTTCCCTCCCTCATCTGTGCGCTTGGCTGCTCCTTGTTAGCTAGGCTCTGCTCTTCATTTTCTCTCTCTCTCTCTCTCACACACACACACTAACAAGACTGGGCTTTGAGACAAAAACAGATTAAGGATACATAAAGTTAGGGTCTTAATAAGCTCTATATGCACAGCCTTTTCTATAGGGGTCCAAGAGAGGCGACGCAGTGAGGCCAACCATCTAACATTGAATCTTTACACGTCACATTTTTAACAGTCTTCTGATGTTGTAATGAGAAATATATATATATATATATATATATATATATATATATATATATATATATATATATATATATATATATATATATATATATCTCATTACAACATCAGAAGACTGTATATGGACTATATATATAGATAGATATATCTATATATAGATATATCTATATCTATATATATCTCTCATTACAACATCAGAAGACTGTATATGGACTAATATATATATATACTATATATAATATACATATATACACACACACATACACACACATACATACTGGCTATAGTAGAAACAGCTATCTCCAAAAATATTGAGATGGGAATAACTGGGATTGAGATTAAAAAAGTAAAGTAAAATAAAATTTACTTTTGAACCAATGTTGTGTCAGTCAGCTGTATGGTCTGGTCTTTATCAGCAATCATGTCTGTGCTGAACTCACAGTTTGTGCAGAGTTTGTGCACTTCCTGTGTTCCTCAGGAGCTCTCAGTTGTACTAGTATAAACTGTTGTAGAAAGGACATTATTTACATTTACACTATTTACTGTAGAGTGTCACCCAAATGAGGATGGGTTCCCTTCTGAGCCTGGTTCCTCTCAAGGTTTCTACCTCATATCATCTCAGGGAGTTTTTCCTTGCCGCCGTTGCTTCCGGCTTGCTCATTAGGGATAGGGATAGATATAGTATTTATAATTTTAAAGCAATAATTTTTTTTTATTAATTTTAAACTTTAATTGTATATATTCACTTATTTTATTTTTATTCTTATTTTTTCTTCTTCTTCTTCTTCTTATATATTTATGTATTTATCTCGCTGTTCTGTTTCTATACTTCTTTAAAGCTGCTTTGAGACAATGGGAAATTGTTAAAAGCGCTATACAAATAAATTAAATTGAATTAAAATAAAATAAAAAATGATAACAGTATTATGCACCAGGGCTCAACTAAAGAGTAGACATTCAGCAGCAGTAGTAAATGTTTAAACAATGAATCTAACAGAACACACTTGGGCAAGAAGAAACACCTGTTAGTCATGTGTTACAATATCAGTCACTTAAAAAACTAGGTGGGTTTAAACTAAACTAAATATAAATATCAGGAGGTAAATATGAAAGGAAATGAAAGTTGAAATTCTGATCTATTGTCAATTATTTCATTCATTCATCTTTGGGGCTGTAAAGGTTTTTAGCGAATAGCAAAAACAAAGGAATTGGCCTTGCTGTTCAAATACTGCTCCTAACACTAAATGATGCTTATTCATTATATAGTAATAATAATAAGAATAATAGAACAGTTAGATTTGTTCCAATAAAAATGAGAAAAGATAGAATCAGATTTTGAGGTCTTATTGCTTATACTTAAATAGCATGCAGACTGTTAGATAACCCACAGATTAATAGCCTGTTCTTTAAAAATATATATCTTTCGTTTTCTGCGGTAATTTGTATGATTTGGTAACAAACACAATTATGCCCTATAATACATGTCAGGTGTTTTCTTTACATAATAAATATTGTATATAAAATACATTTCACCTGAATTATATCATTTTAATCCTGAAATTCAAGAGTGGCAGTTTACATGTTTAAATTGGTGTAAAGTAATTCATTTTTTAAATGCAATTATAGAAAAAACCATGCACTGGCCAATAATTCTGTTAGACATGGTGTGGGCGAATTTGACTGTTTAAGGGCAATTATCACTACCTCAGACAGGCTGTGTGTGTGTGTGCACGTGCAGGTGTGTGTGTTTGCCACCACAGGTTATAGGGCATATGGATCAACTCACACAGAATAGTCTAAATCAAACTCCATTCAAAAGTAGCCTTTCACCCTATGGGAATTACACAAGCCCCAAACAAGAGCTTGAGACACAATAACATGGCTTTTGATATGTATGAATAAGCAAAAGCTTATCATTTTGTTGTACATAATATGCATGACAGGAAACAATATTTCAGCATATAGTTTATATGCTTAAATGTATTGGTTGTGATGGGATTCTGATACAATTCCCACACTTGTTGGCACTCAGCATTAGTAAGGCTCAAGTGCCTTTTATTCCCTCTAAAAACAGAAAATACGATTAGCAGGGTTGCCAGATCTATGGGGCTGAAGCAGGATGCTTCTCACCTTTTGTGCACATGCATAAGCATACAGAAAGAAAAGGCCAGTTTGAATGTTGCCTTGTGTACACACTTTAATTGCATTTTTAGGTTTACCCACTGTTTACCAATGTTCTAATTTCTGTTTCTTAACTACTGTATGCAAATTGTTCTGCAATTTCTAGAGCTCGCTCCCAAGAATTTCACTCACCATGGCACATGTGCTGTGGTGATGTGACAATAAAGGTGACTTGACTTGGTTTACATAAAGACAAACGTTTACAAGGTACAGTGCAGCTAAATTATAGTTGAAAATGGAGGCAATCATTTCAAGACTTTTAGTGTGGAGAACAGAAAATGACGTCTCCATCGGGTCAGCAGGTTGTACTTTAACCCAAAATGATCGCCAACCAATCACAGCCTAGCATCAGACAGTAAGGGAAGATATCTCTGCTGAGGGCGTAAGGGACCAGTTGTGTGATAAATGTATATTTATTTATTTATGTGCACACACCATGTCATCTGACAAATAGCTGTTTTGATAACAGATCAGGATGTGGATTGAGAGCTAGTGCTGTCAGGATACATGTTAAAGAGAGACAGACTGACAGAGAAACAGTGGTTTTGAGTGAAAGAAAAGCTTGATGTGGCTTTGAGACTCTGTAGTGAAAGCTGCTATTTTATTGAGCTAATCATAATCCTTACTACTTCTCCGATTTACTTCATTCAGTAACAGTTATTTAGCTAGATGTTCAAGGTTGTGCACTATAGCACTTTTAAATTCCTGTCACAAAATTTTTTTATTTCAATTACTTAAAAGGTTTTAAGAATGCTTCTGAATGTTAAGGAGTTTTCGTTTGTATATTGTATGCTAGTAGAGACATACTTCCTTAGGTTTAAAACTTATGTAGTAAATTATATGCTCTGATAAACATGATGATGATACACCCACTATTCACATCATTAGAGCAGTTATCAGCAGTACAGTGAACAAATATCATGAAGATACAGGTCAAAAGTTACAGTTCTTGTTCTTTGTGACTTTGTGAGATGGGCTAATTTGAGAATTTTAGTAACTCTTGATCTCCCAGAATTTTTTACATAATAAACCAACATGAATAGCACAGTTTTGGTATGAATAGGATAAATAGTAAAGCCCCCATAATCACTGGTTTTATTGGTAAGGACTATTTACTGACAATTTACACAGACACAAAGTAATGCTCAACAACACTAACCATATCAAACTTCAGTAACAAACAGAAAATTTGGGGCTGATTTAGGTTTTTCAATTCAGTAGTTTTTGTAAACTAGTTTTTGTGAGAACCAAGTGAGAGTGAGGAGATTCAACACTACTAATCCTTTTTGTCCTTTGTAACCTCCTTTCACCCAAACAGATGCACATACGTGAACACACACACACTCAACTCACCAAGTTCAGGAGGCAGCACAGTCAATCTGTTGCCCTGGATATGAAGCTCCTTCAGCTGGGACAGATCTCCAATCTCTTTAGGTAGAGAGATCAGGTCATTATCCCTCAGACTCAGCTATGAAGTGAGAGAACGGCAAGAAAGACAACGAGCTGTAAGTCCATTGAGAACGTCATCAAGCATACGGACTCATTTTTGGTAACTAAAGCAAGCTTAAATATATATGATTGAGCAAGAACTAAATGCAGTTCTTGTTCATTTTTTGTTATCGTAAACATATTCTGATGAAAACAAACACTTTAGGACCAAGAACTGAAATAACCAGAATAAGAAAATCCCGTTATTACTTTCATCCATAAACCTGCTTTATCACCTGTTCATTGATAAGCAGTGAGATAGCTGTGAGCATGCACAGCCTCAGAGACAGCACAGCACCTAAACCACGCATGAGCTTGTGATAAAGGACAACACACACGCTAAAAAATAAATCCAACTAACAGCGTGGTAGAAAAAAGGGGATTGATTTCAAGGTAAATTTAGATAAATTACTCACTATCTGTAGCTTGGCCAGCTTGCCGATGTCTGGGGGCAGGATTTCAAAGTCGTTGTCACTGAGATAGAGTGCACGCAGGGTGGCTGAAATGAGAGAGAAGGTGAGGGTTAGTCAAGCCAGAGTGCTGCAGGCCTGAGTTGAGCGCACTCTGATCAATAGAGATATTTAGAGTTGATTAATACTACATGTCCAGACTCTGTGTCTGTCTGATGAACGACTGACACACACACACACAGCGTAACGTGATCAAACAGTACACAGGTCTACTGCACGTGCTTTAGCATAGATTACACAGGCACAGTGGCTCACAAACATGCACACAAAATCCTGTCCTGTAAGGAAAATGCTCAACATAATAACCATATAAAGAGCAAAATTTGACATAAATCTAATTCAATCCTCTCTTCTGACTGTAGGTATAAAGCACAGAACAGATGAGTTCTATTTAACAGCTTTTAGGATGATTTCAGCAGCTTGTAGCTGTTCTTAGTTTCCCTCCTCCTCGTCCTCCAGTGTGCGTAGGTGTCTCTGATTGTCCTTAATCACCTGAATCTCATTCATTAATCAGATCCATTTTAATTTGCTTGTGGAATCAGAAGTAATATCAGAGGCTGAACACCAGCACTGATAAATAGAGCAGGCTGGGTGATGTGGAGGGGGTGGAGGGGGATAAAGGACTGATTGCTGTGCAGTGCGTGCTTTCATCATGTCATCAGTATTAAAATAACAGCCCATTAGAGAACGTACAGCACACTAGAGACGGTCAGCGATCATCACTGGGCCTCTAATGAGGAGGGGTTGATTGGAATGATGATGAAGTTTAGTCAGTTAACTGCTATTCTGTTTGCCCCGTGTTAGCGAGATCCATTGTGCATTGTCCAAGAGGATGCATGCTTAAGGGAAGAGTAAGTAACACATGAGTGTGTGTGGTATATATATATATATATAGAGAGAGAGAGAGAGAGCGAGAGAGAGAGAGAGAGAGAGAGAGAGAGAGAGAGAGAGAGAGAGAGAGAGAGAAATGGAGAAAAAGAGAGAGAGAGAAAGAGAAGGAAAGAGAAACAGAGAAAAAGAGTGAGAGAGAGAGGAGTGAGACAGAGAGACAGACAAATAGAGAAAGAGTGTGAGAGAAAAAGAGAGAAAGAGAGAGAAATGGGGAAAAAAGAGAGAAAGAGAAAGAAAGAGAGAAATAAAGAAAAAGAGTGAGAGAAGGAAAGAGAAACAGAGAAAAAGAGTGAGAGAGAGAGACAGAGAGAGAGAGAGAGATAAATAGAGAAAGAGTGTGAGAGAAAAAGAGAGAGAGAGAGAGAGAGAGAGAGAGAGAGACTCACTGAGATAGAAGAAGTTTCCTGGAAGTGAGGACTCATTCAGGTTGTTGTATGTCAAATCCAGGACCTCCAGTGAAGGGAGAGAACCAAAGCCTCTAGGCAGCGTACTCAGTCTGTTCATCCTAAACACACACACATTAAAATCAAAAGAACATTAGGAATTAGTAATAAAAAAAGAATATTTTATTTCAATAAAACTGATGCAGTGTGTGCGTGTGTGTGTGTGTGTGTGTGTGTGTGTGTGTGTGTGTGTACACAAGTTTCAAAGATCAGACCTTTTTGCATTTAAATGCTGTTTCGTTTTAACAATGGACATTGTCTCAAAGCAGCTTTATGGAGCATAGGAAACATAATACAGAAAGTTTAATATTAGACTTATATTTAAATATGTTTGAATTTATCCCCAATGAGCAAGCCTGAGGTGACTGAGGCGACTGAAAAATAAACATTATATTGTTCCAGTCCTACTGTGCTTTAAATTTAGTGTTACATGTTGTTACAGGAAAAAATAGATATTATATTGTTATTCAGAATGATGACACACATTACAGCATCAACACACAGTTTAATCTTAAAAAAAAATGCACGTTTTGCTAAACAGAAAATGTTGACATGCCCAAACGATATAATCCTCAATAGTCATTTGTTTATCACAATATGAGAAGGTAATATAAATAAGCAGGACATAATTCATGCCCAACACTGAATGTGATCCAACATGTATTATCTTTGTGATCCAAAAAACAAACAAACAAAAAAAACTAAAAAAGGGAGCTAGTGTACAGAGTGTTGACGGTGCCTGACAATGTGCTAGAGAGAGCTGAGGAGTGTATGTGCATAATACAGTGAGATCAAAGGCTGATTAACTCTGGCCATTTAAGCCTCTCCCCTCCATGTCCTCAACAATTTCATTCTGTGCCCTTTTACCCCACAGCACAGTGACAGCACGCTGTCACACAAGATACACACAGCTTTGTAAAGGATTTAAAAGACACAAACAAACCGTTACCTCTCCGTGTTTGTGAAGCAATTACAAGAGGTGGGGAATCGTTTTGACAAATGAGCTCGGCTAGGCTGTCACACACGCACTCTGGCCAACACTCGCCACCACGAATACAGCGCCCCGGCTTATGTCTTCAAGATTATGCTAGGAAATGACGCTTCTGACACCAAATCAATAAAAATGTTTGGTGTTGGATGCAGGGGGAGATTGTGGAACTCCTTAATCCTGCATGACATTGAGGAGGTCTCCTGCTCTTCCCATCCCACAAGGCTTAAAGAAGGCCCTAAAGATCTGGAAACTGAACTTGCTTTGCTTTGGGGTCCTATGACATCAGCCCAAACTTGTTATGATTTGTGGGATATTTTTAATTCATTTATTAACAATGTACAACGTTCTTTAACATGCTTCATTAGAAATACATTTGTATATTTGGTAACAATTTTGTCACGACACAACATCATATGTGCTATTTCATCATTTCTTCATATTTTCCAGCATCATTTTCAAGCAGAAAACTTCTCATTGGCCACTTTATTATCTGTTCTGAATGCATCCAAATTCCAGATCTTCAGCTTCTGAAATACTTGACTTTATCCAGTCTGGCACTAACAACCATGCTACCGTCCCTGAAATGACATGTTCTCCATTCTAATGTAAGATGTGAGCATGAACCATCTTACTGTGTATCTGAAGGATTTTGTGCATTTTTGTGCACTTTTATTGCTGTTTGCAAAAGAACAGTTATACAGGGATATATTTAAATATATTAAAGTGGCTGCTGAGTCTAATACAAATCAGCTCAATAATTGTAGTAAAAATGCATTTATACTATTCCTAGGTAAAGAACTAAAATAAACAGGAACGTTTCTTACCCCAGGTTCAGGTGTTTTAGTTTCTGAAGGCTGCTGATCTGAGTGGGAAGCTCTTCTATCTGATTGTTGAACATGTTCAGCACCTCCAAGTTCTTAAGGTCGGCAATGTTTGGAGGTACGGCTATCAAAGAGGAAGAACAGAGAAAGAGCGGGTTAAAAAAGCGCAACCTTGCTGTGTGTTGGTTAATACTAAATGTCCAGACTACCAAGAAAAATTTCCACACTCCACATCACAAATAAACATTTCTGAATCATAATCATGCCTTTATTAAGGGTTAAAATGCATCATTGTACGGGGTCTGAGCTATCTAGTGACCTGGCAGGGTTTAACAAGCTAATTATAAGAGCACTCTGTGCACTGTGTATGGACACTCTGTCTTTGATGACTCAATTACGGGTCACTCGGCCAGCAATAGATTTGACATTTTAATGATGGAGGCGTTTAGCAGAGCGGTTCTGTTCTCTGTTCCTTGCATGGCTGGCAGGTCCACTGATGCTCTTGAGACAAAGATAGATGAGGATAACAGGGCACCTATCTGATTACTGGCTGATCAATTGGCCTTCATTATACTGGTGGGTGGGGATTTACACAAACACACTGACATGAATGCCTTCAGAGGAAACTGTTCCACCGAGTGCACACAAGGCATACTAAAACAATAACAAACCCATTTCAGAGTTCTGGCATGGACCAGCAAACTAATATGTTATTTATCAATACCTCTGTACTTCAGGCTACCAGCTGATCTGTCTCTATGAGCTTTAATCCAGATCAAAACATTTCTGTGGTAGTGAAATCTTCTGGTAGAAATAAAAAGATTTGAAAATGATGCATCAGAATGAATATTAAGCCAAATTCAACACTGGTTTTGCTCAACACTCAACACTTGTAGAACATGTAGATTAATGTATGTAATGTAATATTCAAATAAAATGTTCAGAAGGCATTAATTTAGATTCATTTAAGCCAGTTAGTTCAAATACTCTATATTTATCCTCACAGTTTATTTAGCACATACCGGTAAAATTGAAATTTCAGTGAAATTAAGTCTGTAATGAAATTAAATGAAAGTCTGAAATGAAAGTCTGTATACTTGCAAGTCTGTCAGGTCTGTTCGTATATATATATATATATATATATATATATATATATATATATATATATATATATATATATATATATATATATATATATATACATTGATGTCTGTATGTCTGAATGGGACAAAGTTGAGTTCTAATTAAATCTAAAAACCTGACTTTTTCATCAGAATGTAGTCATGAACCTATTTTTCATGATATTAAGAGAGAGTTTGCTTTTATTAAATAGCAAATTCCTCCAGTCCCAGTTGGAAATGGGGACTAGGAACTTGGACTCAATTATTCATCCATTCATTCATCCATACAGACATAAAGCAGACATTACCGAAATACAAAGAAACTTGCACACAGACATGCATGCATGCACAGACAAATACAAATAGAGTCTTGTTCATTAAGGTCAACAGAAGAAAAGGGAATTCAGTAGCAGGTAAATCCTGGATTTGTATCCTAGCCCTGTATTCCTGGACACAAGTTCAGAGCATTCAGCCCAGATGTGACAGATGTGTATATCATAACCAATATGCATGTTTTGGGAGGAGTAATAAAAAAGGAACACAGAGGAAACCCTCATGAACCTGAGGAGAAAATGCAAGAACTCCACACAGACAGGAATCAGAGCTCAGGATGGAGCTTCCTGGCATCACACTGCCTGCTGTGCCACTAATTAAAGCTGAAGTAAAATCTGTTAGAAAAGCGGTGTTCAAACCTCTAGGAAAATTCCAGAGACATGTAAAAATCGATACCAATGAGCACTATAGCTCTTCTGGTTTAAAATACGTGAAGTTATTTTCCTTTAATTTGTTCTTCAGCTAAACCAATATATCTGAAATATACCTGAATGTACTCGTATGAATGTGTGAGTATGAATATAAAAGCTCACAAAGTCAAATGCCTTAGCTGCATCTCTGAGAATCCACAAAGTCCTTAATGGGCCACGTGATTGATAGTAATAAGTGAAAGCAATGTAAAGACTGGATGGTGGAGAGAGGTTTCAAACCTTTGCCCTTACTTTCTCTCTTTTATTCTCTCCATCTCATTACACTGCCTGTGTCTCTCCCAGCCTCTCCAGCATGGGTATTTTACTCACCAGTCTCACTAATGAAAGGGTTTCAAATGTCACTGTAATTTCTGACTACCTTGAAAAGTTCAATAGATTGCACCCCTGTACATCTCTGCATTTTATGAAGACAGGATTTGACCATGAGAACAAGCAGTATGAATTCTTGAGGAAATATAATAGATCATGCCACTTGAAATTCAGAAGAGGGTAAGGCTGGAACATATATTGAATCTGAGTATATAAATGAAGCCAATACAAAGAAGACGTTTGCAGGAAATGAATATAAAAAACAAAATCGGCCTTAGTTATATTACAGACAAGACAGTCAGAGAGAAATAAAAATGAATTTATAAATCTCCCCTTCAGGTGAAGAGACGTGTTAAGTTAATTAAGAAGCTTTGCTAAAAATAACCCTTGACAAACATGAGCAATAAATATCAAGCCAAGAGATCTTTGCTTTATGGAGATTACCGTGACTTGTTTATTTGCTCTGAATCTGAATCTACAGTAAACATGAGACCAAAGATGTGTGTGTGTCAGCTTAACAACAAGGCTCAATGCTCTGTAGCAAAAATGACAAAGTGGAAAAGGACAGTGTGGTGGGAAACGCATTGCACCCTTAAACCTCCAAGGTCCCTGGTTCAATTGTGAATCGGGTTACAGTTCATATGAAGTTTTAAATATTCTACCTGAATTCAGGTAGGTTTCATTTTAGTGCCCTCAAATATGTCATAAGGTTAACTGGCTATGATAAACTGCTGGGAATATGAACGTGTCTAAATCTGTGTTCTTACAGCTCAACTACAGACTGCTGTCCCATACACGGTGTATTTATGCTTCTACTTAATAAGACAATAAGTCAACTGTTACGGGCAATCTCTAAAATCTGGTTTACAGTATGCCTCAGTGGTGTAACAAATTTACAGAGACTGCATGCTCTTTAAAAGTTTCTTACACTTCATTTAAAGTTTCTTAGACAGTCTTTGGCCAATACTGCCATCTAGTGGTTGCTATAAGCATATCAAGAACATTTCACATAACATTGTCATAGGAAGTTTAAGCCTTTTTCCTTTTTCCTAAACATGTACATGTATTCTCCACAGACTGAAGTATGATTTTAAAACAGTATCGCAAATGAAATGTTATCCCAGGTTGTTACAGCACACTATTTCGTGCAAAAAAAAACAAAAAAAACAGGCTACTTACTTGTCAGCTTGTTGTGACTCAAGACCAGTTGAGTTATGTTGGACAAAGTGACTTCAGGGTAAAAAATAAAATAAGAACATTTGGTAAGATTCGGTGAAACCAGGTACTTGAACAAAATATTAAGATTAAGAACAGCTGTTCTTCTGTATAAGCAGATGAGAACATTTTTTGTGCAGGCTATAAACAGTGTGCTCTACGATATAACGTAGTGGAAAAAACATCCAAGAAACATTGGTTCCGAATCAATAACAATCCATCAATCAACATGTCACTTCATTTATTTATTATTTCTGTCCTATTCAGCAGATTTTGATTAAAGATACTCACATAAACCAGGGATGTCCAGCATGTTGGATATTCCCCTGTCACACATGTCCACCTCGGTCAGACTTTTATCTCTAGTCTCCTCCACTATCTTCTTCAAAGACTTTGACATTTTCTGCAAAGCAACAAAAGAGTAAACTGTGTGTAACTTTAACTGTAACTTTAACTGTAACAGTAACTTTAACTGTAACAGTGGGTTCATACAGCTAGCTACAGCAGCTAAAACGGCTAATATTTACTATTATCATCATTAAAAAACAGAAGCCCGTTCTTTACCTCGCTGATTAAAATGAAACTGTAGAAGAATAAACTATATGTTTTAAATATATCCTCAGGCACAGTTTTTATTCACCGTTTCCAGGCAGCTGCTTCCCACCCAACCGGAAGTCGACACGAAAAAAATACAAACGCTTCACAGTCCATAAAAGGGAACTTCCGGCATTCGGACACGATAAAGATTTTCTGGGAACGTTCCAGTCTCTTGTCCAATGAGCGTGAGCAGAAGCAATGACGTCACCGCGATTGACAACGATCCTATCCAATCGAAACACAAGCCAGTGCTGCGTTGTGTGTTGTGTTTTCTCCCCTAATACTTGAAAATAAGGTGTAACAGAAAAAGGCTCCGACAACAGATAATATCTCTAGTTTAGTTTGTTTAATATTACACTATGTTCAGTCTTGACCTCAAACATATCCTCCTAAGGATAATTTAGATATATCCTACCAAATGGATGGAGATAAATATATAAATGTGTGCAGATGCAAGGTTGCCAGCTACTCACGCAATTGACCCATTTCTCACGCCAAACCCCCATATTCTCACGCAGACTCGTGCAGCAGTGAGGAAAAAAATCGCTAGTAACTAATAGGCCTATGCTGTTCTATAGTTTATATAGAATTAAGTTAGCATTAGCAGAGTGATTTGTTTTGCAGCACTGAACAGTTATTTTACATAACTTTATCATAACAGTACAAAAGCATTTCCAGATGACAAATATCAGGACATGCCTAATCGTTAATGTTAATTATTGTTTTCTAAGAACAGAATGTCAAGTCAACGACATCCCATATTAAAATGATTTTATTTATATCAATCACAACTCATCAATCATGTTCAGATATTTGACTGGTGGTGGTGTCAGTATGGATACATTTGAATTTTCTGTTATAGGATGTTATCTAAAGTGTCAGGGACAGGCAAGAAAAGAACGCTTGTATCAATGTGGGCAGCTTATCAGCCCTCCATCAATGATTCTTAACTCAATGATTCAATGAAATCAGGTTAAGGCTGCAAGATCAGCCACCAGCACTTACAATAGAGCACATGTTAATCTGTGAACATGTTATACACACACACACACACACACACACACACACACACACACATATATATATATATATATATATATATACACACACATGTTAATCCTATCTCTGTAAAATGTTTGTGAAAATTAATGTAATGTAAATCGCCCAAGAAATTCTGTAATTCTGTACAGATACCAAATACTTTGACAATCAATATATATTTAATACACTTCTGCTAATGCAAGGATTTTGTGTTTGTATTTTTGTTCACACCAAGCCACGCCCCTCCCCATATCCAAAGCCTCGCCCCCAAAATATAAAAACTCAAAAGTTGGCAAGATGGCATCCCTGGCAGATGACATGTTAATGCAAAGCAGGACAGCAATATGCTCTTGGTTTAACATTTAATATTTATAGTAAAAATGGGTGACAATAATGTAAACTATGATTTAACTGTCAGGTTTATATTTATGGGCTGTTCTATCTAATAATTTATCTTCTTTATATGACTCGTATATACAGTCACTGGTGTTTTTTTTTTTTTTCTAAACACCAGATTGATGACCAAAAAGAGTAAAGAAAACATTATTCTATACTATAAAATAATACATTATACATATTGAAGAAATATTTATATATTTCAATGTGTTATCCATGTGTAAAAGCCAGATGATTAAATCCCACATGATTGTATTCCTTAAGTCCAGCCCTAAGCAGGTTTCTGTCAGCAGGCATTGTTTACCACCACCTCCTGTAAGTTAAAGCTTACCTTGCATGGAAGACACATTCTTTGGCAGCTGTGAGTCTAGTGTCTGATTGGCAGAAATGTGAGCCACAGTGAGCTGAGACTAGTCTCTTTTCCTTGAGGCATAGGGATAAGGAACCCAATACACTTGTCCTCTCCTCACTAAACACTCATGTGTCTGTGCATCTGTGATCACCAGATCTAAGCTGCTTTCCACAGATCCAGTGTCTCCGTGTTTTGCTTGTCGAGTTGGTCATTAGAACAGGCACTGAAAAACAGTGGCCTCTATTTTTAGGCCTGATTATATTTAGTGTGCTGAGGGTAAAGTGGCCACAGAATCCTACAGCTTGGGTGAACTTTTCTTTATTAGAAACATTTGAGAGAGCAATAAATTCAGTCTTAACATACTCTGTAAGCAGTAAAAAATTATAAATGAATGAATAAATGGCAAAATTAATATGACACGAATTGTTGCCAGTGTAGTTTTTGTCTGAGGTTACATAGGCTGTTGTCTCTATTACACAGGACATACCCAGAATGTCATGCATGCCGAGAATATTGTTGACACCATGGATATACTATCAGCTGTGTTAAATATGTTTTATTAACATTATTAGGAATTAGTGGTAAACTGTGTTTTTCTATTGCAAAAGCCATGTTGTTGACCAGCTAATAAACAAACTTCCTTCAAACACAACACGCTGCCATGGGTGATTAAACTGTGATTAATCGTAAAACTGTCTTAACACTATAAACTTGAAACTGTTTTAAAGTTTTCTTCTAGTTCCCAGACTGTGTGAATGCATGTGAATATTGTTCTAGGTTATTCCATCCATCCATCCACCCAACCACCCACCCACCTACAGTACCTACCTACCTACCTATAGATGTACAATATAACTACATGTAAGTATGAAAAATGTTGCTAAGTCTATGGAAGCTTTTGAGACATTCTGTATGTAAACTATATATATATATATATATATATATATATATATATATATATATATATATATATATATATATATATATATATATATATTAATTGTCTTGAAGAATGCCTTTGACACATACAGTAAATGCATCAGACAGCAATTCAGCCACCTCTGAATTCATATTTTAAGATGTTTATTTAATGTGTGTCTATTGCAGATTTTACATGATTGATTCTGCAGTTTCAGCTGATATTAAGAGGACATGGTACATCCTTTCACCCAGTTTTTAGTTAATGACAAGTAGACTGAAAGTCACTGCAAAAGTGTGGCAAAAATGGCTTTATTTATCCAAAAATATATATGTATACACCTTTTACACTATATATTTCTTATTTTAAAAGATATCCAAATACCTTAATATGATTAAACAATTATTAATTTCATTAGAACGTGAATATGGCACTAAGTTGTGGAATATAAAATAAAAAATATGTATATTTTTCCAGCTTTTCTTCAGCTACTCCATGTGAGCCTGAATCCAGATGGCAACACAACAGACTGGGCATGGAATACAATGAAGACATGGTGTGAGGTGGCTTGGAATGGAGCTATGTTTGTTTCCTACACAAGAAGCAGGAACAAAACAGAAAACTTTATAAATATGATACAACACCATAGACTTGTGTAAGTCTATAAGAGTAAGTCTATTTAGTAATGGATAGTATACTGTACACAAAACAAATTGGCTCATACCGCTCCACAGTACGGTCCAACAGGTGGTGAGCTGGCATCTGGACCATCATAGAGTTTCAGATAGTTGTTCTGGCAATCTCCAGGATCATCAATGTTAATCTGGTTGAATGTAACTTTTACAACTCTTCCACTGGGAGCCCTAATACCCCATTCACAGTGAGTGCCATTTGGATAGGTAACAGGGTAATTTGGACTGGTAAAGGACCCATGGTCTCCATACAACCTGCCTCCACAACCTGAGGAGGAAAATACAGGAAGTTAAATTTGTTGGTTATAAGATTTAGAATGTCAGACTCTCTGGTAGAAAAATGCTATTACAAGCTTCTTGTGGAAGAACATTTTAGACTGTTGGTTTTGCTGTAGCACACAGATTAATCTCGCAGCTGCAAGTGTACAATGTACAATCAATGAGAATTAATGACTGTGCTTCAATCTGCATACTCTGCATTAACAGGGTGCATAAACAATAGCAAGTGTTTATTTATGGTGAGTTATCTGTTCACTCTCTTGCTGTTTGGTTGTTATTGTATCTCTCACTTTCCACTCACCTACTAGCTTTCACAAGTCACCATGCAATCAGACCTCATTCATTTCTAAAGCATGGACAATATCCCTGAACTAGTGAAAGGTCACTGTCTTTATACATTGCTACTTTGTGACCATGGTCATTGTTAAAAGCACTATATAAAGAAAATGAATTGACACACTGTATTTTCATTATTAAATAATAATTAGAATGCGCTCACCTTGTGGTGAGGAAGTCCAGGTGATCTCAAAGCCATTTCGGGTAGCTGAGAAATCAGTATGGAAGTACAGGAAGAGTTCGTTAAACCTGGGGAAGATAGGACTGGGCAGTTCGTTCCCACAGTATTTGCCCAGCAGTGGAGCTGTAGCTGTGCTGCCATTCCTCACCTGAAACATAAACAGGGAACATGACTGCACATCTGAACTATTAACATTATATACCATGGGTGTATAAATTACAAAAACCTCACAAAGGTAATGACTGAAAGTATTTGTTTAATATAATTAGTAACCAGGTGAATGGGAATGATATAATGTCCAGACTGGAATCAGAAGGGAAGTGGATGTGTTGACTTCTTGATTTAATATTACAATTCCTTAAATTCATTTCAAGATTTCTACATCACAATTCTACATGATTAATTTCACACAGAAGCTATAATTGTTTCAAAGCAAGACCTTGGTGATGTAATCCATTGTTTATCATCCTGTTTTCACCTCTAAATAGTCAAAGTTGCAGGAGGAGTGAGATTCAACATCAAAGCTGTCAAAGAACAGTGAGATGGAGCTGTTCTGAGGTGAGCGAAGGACAATGGTGCAGTCCATATTATGAGGATACACCGCAGGCCACCCAGGGCTTTTGAGGTAACCATAAGACTGCTCATATACTCTGCTGCATCCTTGTTGATTACATAAACAAATAAATACAAAAACAATCATTTAGGTATTTAAAAAGCAAGAGCTATAAATGTTACATAATCTGTAAATGTGGAAAAGCCACCCGTGCTGACACACCTGCCACTTGGTAGGTCAGACTAAAGCCATTGCCAGTAAGAAAGGTGTCAGATTGGAAGGTGAGGTGCATGGTCCTGTCATAGCTGTAGAAGTCAGCGATGTGGGTGTCTGAACCACAGAACTTATGTGACTGTCCATATTCTCCCTAAAGAAGCCCAAATATGCAAAAGGAGACTTAGAGTACAAAAACCACTGTTGTAATACTAGTGGAGAAGCCAAATGATGACCAGTGTGTAACTCAATATATTAATCTACCACAGGCCAGTCTTTCATCTCCAGGAAGTTACTGGAACAGCTCTGGGTGGGCTGTAGATGGAACTGCTGGACTATAATTTTTACTGCCTCCTGTGGTGGAGCATCAAGAACCCAGCGGCAGAAAGTGAACGGAGGATAAGCGTTGGGGTACGATGGTGAAGTAATGGTCTGAGCTGTAGTTGTGGCATTATATATTCCTCCACATAGTCCTGTATGGATGCGAAAAAATTCAGATCAATAGACTAATTGGTTATGCCATATTTCAGACATTAAATGATTAGTTCCTTGTGCATAAAGTAAAGGCATCACATGTAGCCATAATAGTAACTCAGTAATTATTATAGGAAGAATAATATGAGAACATAGATCTTACTGTCGACTGTCCTGTAAGTGGCATTAAAGCCACTGAAAGCCACAGAGCCATCAGTGACAAAGTGCACAGTCAAAAAATGACTGGCCGACACAAAGGCAGCAGGGATTATATTTCCACAGTATGTTCCAACCAGTGGGTAATTAACACTGTCACCATCATAGATCTAAGGAGACAGAACAAACGAAAAGGCCACAGATGAGAGATCAAAATATTTCTTCATATTTCATTTAAAGTGAAGATTAAAAAAAATCAGTTTAAAGACAAACAGATTTACATGTTTTAGGGTTTTTTTTACTCTGTACCTTAACATAATCATAAGAACAGCCTTGTGCAGAGCCAAACTCCAGGTCAAAAGTGGTAAAGGAGAAGCTGACAGCTTTATTGGGGCTAACAGCAATGGTCCAGAGACAGTTCAAGTATGGATCGTACTTTCCATTCATGTCAATGTCAGGAGAACCAAAGATCCCAGAGGAGGAGGTAAGGTAGCCTCCACAACCCTGCTGAGGTCCTGAGTGAGCAAGGCAGAGAGAATAGTCCAGCTTAAATGATTGTGCTTTTCTAGTTTGCTAGTGTTGTACAAATACACAGCAGATGGCAGTAACTGTCCACTCATGTGAATTCCAGTGTTTACCAGCTTTTATTTTTTGCAGTGATTAAAGTGGATTAAGAAGCACACCAAATCACAGTGATAGGTTAACATGTATATTGTCCTAAATGTCACCCATTCATCACACTGTGAAAATCATCTACCGTTCCGTGTAAAGTAAATGTCATTAGCCATGTAAATGAATTAAATTGGGGGGAAAAGGTGTCTTATCTAAGATACAAACATAGCAGGAAGGAAAACTAATAATCCTGTGGGAAAAATGATTAAGGTGGATTGTTGTTTTTAACAGTAAAACATTCAAGGCTGTGAATGTAATGGGCTTCAAATAAATTAACTAAAATAAACTGAAAGAGAACCTCTTATAGACAAAAGGGAAAAAAAACATATTCCATCTACATATCTCTGTCCGTCTGTTTCTGCACTTTGACAACAGAAACTTCTAATTGAATATATTGAAATAAGACCAAATGGACTGGCATGGATACGCTTGATTGTAACCACTGAGTAATGCTGAACGTGTCTGGCTCTGAACGATAGAGGGCAGCTTGTTTTTTATTGTTCACTAAGACAAAGTAAAATTGATCCATCCACACAAGCTCTTAAGGCTCTAAGCCTCTGTCCAATGTGATCTTATTAATCTAAAAACATTGGCACATATTACAAAAGCTGTTTTGATGCAGCAGACATTTGGCTTGTGAGCACCACGGTTTGGCCCGTCATCCACCAGGCACTTTCTAATTCCTCTGGTGCAGTCAATCAGCAAATATTCTAGTGTGCTTTATCTATTTTAGAGCAGTTATGGATCTATGTGTTAGCTCCTTAAAACTGAAAATTTGTAATGCAGTTATTTTTGCGCAGCAGTTGTGTAAATTAAAAGTATAAGAAGGAAGCCAGGTTAAATGAAAAGTATAAAAAGTATATATAAAAAAAAGTTTGAGTTTATTTCAAAAGGACTCCATTTTTGTCATTGATTATGATCAATATGTGATCAATATGTAAAAACAAACACTGCACCTAAAGTTTCTCTGTAGGTTGCCCTCCAGCCTTCAGCAGCAACTGATGAATCTGTTTTGAAAACAAGAAACATCTGATTGGTCGATGATCTGAGGGTTGGGGGAAGAACACTGCCACAAAACTGTCCAAGGAGTGGGGCCAGGGTGTTTGGTCCATCGTAGACAGCAACATAATCCCAGGAACAGGTAGAAGAGGCTTCAAGGTGGAAACTGTTGAATCTATGATGTAGAGTACATAATGTAGTTTGTATTAATAACAGCATTACATAATAACCCTGAAATTTCCCTTTGGCTACAAAACATGATCTATGAATGCGGAGCTGGTACCAGAAATGGACATTTTTAATATGCAAAGGAAACTGAAAAAGGAAACACTTCCTCTCTGAGACTTGAACAATGTCTCAATGCAGTTGTTTAAACAAAAGGTTTAACACCTGCAAAGGAAACAGATGGAGAGTTGCAGGGTATATTTCTCACTACACACCAGGGTGCATCACTGGAGGAGATGGAGTATGGAATAAAGTACATCAGAGGATGCCAGGAAAATGTGTTCAACTAATTTGATAAGACATTTTTGAGACACTGGGTTTCATTGCTTAAGAAAACAATTAGGTCAGCAATTCCAAAGAACTCTGATACAGACAGAGTAAAAAGTTTTAATATTATTATAGAAGTCACTCTCTACAATTAAGTGTCAGAATACAACATAGGCTTACTTGAGTTCAACAATGCGATTGTCTTGTAAGGAGATGTGGTAGGTGCAGTTCATATTATGGTGATAAGAAGTGAAGGAGTGGGCAGGGCTGCTAATTGTTCCAGAAGTTCCATTGAAAACACCTCCACATGCTGTGAACAAACAGTAACATCAATGTCCATTTAGTACTATTTATAAACTACAGCATATAGGGGCTGCTACACAACATTAGTATTATACATCATGCCCCATTATATAGAATACCATCAGATATAAAATTGTTTCCTGTGACAAAGAGCTTATAATGAATGTGAAGTTAAAAGGTCTAATAAAGAGTTTAGAGAACGCAAATAAATTCTCTCAAATAAATTACACAAACTTCCAGTAAATGTCTGTGTGGGAGTATGTGTGTCTGAGTTCTGGTGCTCTCTCAAATCTCCCTTTTTGTTTGTGAAGTGCTGAGTCTTTCAATCCAATCATTCCACATTTTTGTACTCAATGGAAGGCTGTGATATTGCTGCCATTGGCAAACAAACCCAACCCATATACAGGGACACAGCCAAAGCTACAGGCCAAAGATACCAGTACCTACATTCACAAGTGCCCACAGTGTATACCCTTCTATACATAGCTTTAATCCAAAGCATTTCATTATTAATAGCCATGGTACAGGATTTAGTATGTGCCAAACAGACAATGTATACTGTACTGTATACTGTATGACTGACAATATATGTGAAATATAATTTGTTATATAAAACTCACGAAAGGCCATATATTCAGCAAAGAAGCCGTTGTCATTGATGATGGAATCAGAGTAGAAGTTGATGAGCATGGGACCAAAAGTGGAGAATGGGCCTGGGATGATTTCACCACACAGGGTGGCAAGAAGATTTTGACTCTCTGAAGAGTGCTTGTAGATCTTTACTCCATCAAATAAACATGTTGAATGAGCTAAAACAGAAGCCACAAATAAGCCACATTTAAAAGGTTTGTCTTTCCTGTCACTTTAAATTTTGAGATGAATGCAAATAATTCCTTTCTATTTGGAAAAAAAGACTAATCAATATTTATTAAGAGGCATTCAATGCATTTTACTCATTCATAAAAACAGACTAAATTGATCACTTTAAATTCTGTGACTTTACGGATGGCCTACCTTCTAACTGGAATGTTTTAAAAGTTATGATAATGACTGTCTGGTCTCCAGCATCTATAATGTAATCACAGTTGGAGTTATCAGGGTAGTGATCTGGATAGTTGGGGGATACAACACGACCTGCAGGGGCAGAGAAGTTTGCTCCACATCCTGAAAGAGAAAAGACCAGCAACATATATAAGGCATAAATACATTAAATGCAAAAGTGGAAAATTAAATGAGTTAATAAACATTAAATGACTCTAAAATAAAGGCCAAGGGTGCACACGGGTAAAGAAGGAGGCTGAGAAGCCTTTGCCAGGTGTTTCAGAGGATTGGAAACGGGCAGTTATGATGTTGTTAGGAGCAATGATGGGCAGAGGAGCTGTAGAGCCACAGCCTGTTGCCAACAGAGCCTCATTCTGCTGTTTATTACCAGCCCATACCTGAGAGTCAAACGCAAAGAGGAGAAGGATAAATGAAAACCAGATATTGTGGTTGATTACCAGCATTCATTTATGCAGGTGTAATACATGCATATATATCTTTCAAATGGTTACCTTGATGTAACTGCTCTGGCAGTGTTCACTGGAGTCAGGGATCTGGAACTCACTTGCAAAACCCATTTCCAAGTGATTGCCCTCATGGGCAATGATGGTCCATGAACATTCGCTATTAGATGGGAAGTTCTGGGGGTAATTGGGGGACTTGATTGTTCCTAAGTCAGCATGAATGACACCACCACATCCTGAAGAAGAAAAAAAATCACAAATGGAAAGTACTGCAACCAGACAGAAATCAAGTGTAAGAACATTTTGTTGGTGACTTCATACCTGAGGAATCCACTGACCAAGTAGCCACAAACCCTCCTTTGGATACACTGTGGTCTGCCAGGAACATTATTGCTAGCTTGTTGGAGCCTGACTGGATTGTCCCAGGTGATGTATGACCACAGTATTGACCAATTACCGGAGCACCTGGAGAACCTCCATTATAGATGGTCACTGAGTCCCAAGTACATTGACTGTGTTCTTCCACTTGGAAGTAGGTAAATGTCAGCTGGTCAATTAAAAAAAGTAAGAATAAAATTAGTTTGAATTAAAAGGAATGTAAAACATAGTATTGTGCAGGAATTAAGCTTAGTGTGTCAGTATAGATTTACAGCAATTGTATGGCCTTCTGGAGCCTCTAAGAGCCAGGCACAGCGACTAGGGCTTGGGTAGTTATTTGGATATCCTGGGCTGTAAATGACCCCTCCCTCACCACTCTGCATGCCTCCACAATCTGAATGACAAGACAGGTCAGTTCAGCAAATCCTCAAACAAATACTTATATAGCAGTTTTTTTCAAAGATACAAAGCCTTCTTTGTATCAGCATCTGCAAATTGTTACCTGAGAAATAATATGTAGCCTTGAATCCCAAGTCAACTTCTGCCTCATCAGACAGAAAATGAATCCAAAGTTCAGGAGTGAACACCACAATGGGGACTGCGGGAAGGCTCTGACCACAAAATCGGGCCAGAAGTTCGCCATTCACATCACCTAAAAACGTGAATGATTTATTTATTTTTAAACAAACAAACAATCATTCCAACACATAACTAGTTTATTATGCAGTGTCACTCACCAATTCTGAACTCAATGTAATCCCATTCACAGGTCTGATGGTGCTCAAGATGTAGGTCATTTAAGATCACCACAATGGATGAGTTCACATGTTGAGGATTTTGGATTAGCCACTCACAGTTCAGATTATTGCTATAGTTACCAAAACCATAGCCAGGGGAGGTAAAGTTCCCTGGGGTACTGAGGATTCCTCCACACACTATAAAAGTAAACAGAGACCAATCAACAAAACATGACATGAGGTTTTCTATGTAGAATATCAATGTTTGAAGCGATGCATAAAACATTCCAAAATATACACGGACTATGAGTTTGCTCACCTGCTGCCTCATTAGAGGAGTAGTCAGCAGTAAACCCACCATTAGACACAGAGGAATCTGTGACAAAAACAACAGTCATGGTGTTGCCAGAGGACTGCACCTGTGTGCCTGCAGGTACAGAGCCACAGAATCGCTGCAGCCGAGGGGAATTGGACAAAATGCCATTGGTAACCTAAAAGAACAAAAAACAAGTCATATCAACAAATGATTAATGATTCTAAAATAGCAAAATCAAGTATTTTTATATCAAACAAAAACAATAGGATGATAATTAATAGACATTGAAACAATCTTTGCAGAGTTAATTCCTATAATAGCAGAAAATGAAATATTCTCACCTCCACATAATCAAACAAACATGTGTTGTGGTCCTCTAACCGTAGGTCATTAAAAGTGAGGGTGACTCTACGACCCTGAGGCACAGTGATCTTCCAGCGACATAAGCGGTTATGAGGGTACAAGTTCGGGTAGTTTGGTGATGAGATGGTCCCAGAGGGTGCATTCAGATCCCCTCCACATTCTATAAAAAACAAATCATCAACCATGACGATATTATTAAGCAAGAAGCAAATGGTTTATGATTCTAGTCCCATGATGCATGGTACAGTACATAAAAGCTGACTTACCCTCTATACTGGCTTCAAATAAAAGGCTAAATCCTGCTGCATTTTCGCTGCCATCAGTGACAAATTTCACATATGCAAAACTGTCTCCTGTGTCCATGGGTCCAGGCAAATCGTTACCACAATGCTTTCCTAGCAGGCGGCCTTGAGAAAAGTATATTTCTGATTGATATTTTACTTTACCACATATAGTGTATAATATTTTGCATGTTATTACTTGTGTTGTTCAACTCACCAGAAGCATTGTATTCGTGTATTTCTACATAATCACTAGTACAGTGTTCAGAGCTCTGAAGATTGAATGCTGTGAAGCTGAGGGTCAAATAGTGTCCAGTAGGGCCTTCCAGGTACCACTCACAGTTGGAATTGTCTGGGTAATTTGAATGTGGGTATCCTGGACTTTTAATGGTACCACTCTGGCCAGTGTACGTGCCACCACATGTCGCTGTGTAAGTAAAATACAAACGCTGAATAATAGACTCACAAATAAAGAAATCTAAATGTGTCTATGTAGCATAATATGCTAATATCTACTTACCTATAGAGTACTTGGCTTTAAATCCCTTATGTGTGACACTGTTATCTGTGCGAAAGCGGAGATACATAGCAGAGGCTGTGGAATGTTGGGTAGATGGTTTTGTATTGCCACAGAGCTTGGCAATAAGGTCAGCGTTTGAACTGACACCATCACGCACTTCTAAATAGTCATATAAGCATCTATAAGAGAAGACAGTGAAAATATTAGAAGTGTATGATGTACCACAAGTATATGGTAATGGATTACAGCTATAAATAATGATCTATGAGAAATATCTCCCATACCCAGTGTTTGGTTCAACATAGAAATCCTCGAAATCTACTTGTACAGACTCCCCATTAGGAACCATGATAATCCAGACACAATCAATATTCTGAGGGTAGTTTGATGGATAACTGGGTGATGTGATGTAACCTGGTGGATCCCCATCACTTAATACAATGGTTCCTCCACAAGCTGAACAAACACAGTCATTATCAATCTTTTAAGTCATGTAATACCTATTTGCAGGGTTACAAAATAAGTAGGTAAATCATACTTTGAACTACCTGTACTATGGGCTTCAAATAAGAGTTTAAAGCCAAAGCCCTCATCTGAGTTGTCTGAGACAAAGTGCACATGAAGATGGTTATCAGTTGTCTGTATAAGAGCAGGGGGGTTGGATCCACATAAACGACCTAAAGAAGGTGCACTACCATCTGGCCCATTCTTTAACTGGAAACAGTACATCATGGACATCATTAAAAAAAGACAAGTATTTAACTAAGTAAGCATAGAACATTAAAATAGTACACAAAATGCACCAGCAAGGTTACTGGGTTTGATAGTCAGGACGATTCCTTAACGTTTTTATATAGAGATTTAGAATAGAATGTCTGGCTTTCATTAAAAAAAAGAAGGTCTAATCAGAACCTTTTTAGAAAGTTAGGGCTGTTAAACATGCAATAGTTACTGACTATTCCTTTCTGAGGGTGCATGGCTGTATATATCCAAATAAGGTCTCACCTCCAAATAGTCTCCAGTGCTGCATGCTGTGCCAAAGCCTTGCACCTGGAATGGACTCAGGAAGTTAACAGACACTATATACCCAGGAGTCACCATCACATGCCAAGCACAGTCCAGGTTAGGTTTGTAGTTCTGAGGATAGTGAGGGGAGCTGATAACTCCTCTGTCTGCATGAAGCAGGCCTCCACATCCTAAAAAACACACAAGCATAAACGTTTTGACTACAAGTCAACAGGAAAAGCATGTATCATTCATTACACTTTAGACACTGTCGTTGAAGAAGAGTGTTTTACATTTAAATTTACATTTACAGCATTTGGCAGACTCCCTTATCCAGAGCGACATACATAAGTGCTTGAATCTATATCTACATACTCAAGATACCATGAGTTTAAAACATTGTTCAAAGTTACAATGAAAAAGTTTCAAAGGTTTTTTTTTTTATTTTTATAAATTCAAAAGTTAGGGAAATAAATGTTAGTTGAAGTGTTTTCTGAATAAGTAGATCTTCAACTGCCATTTGAAAATAGTGTTCTATCATGGTTTTGGAGCCTGCCTTTAGAATAGGATGCATTGAAGCCACGGCCGTGAATGATATCATCAGATGTGAAACGCAGGAACATGGCGTCCCCAGTGGAATGAAGAGAACCAGGCAGCTCACGGCCACAAAGCCTCGCCAGCTGTGGTGACAAGTTTGTCTCACCTGGGTTACAAAACATCAAAGGTTAGCTGTTTGTACCATATCAATGCCATGACGAATAAAAAAAACAGGTGAATTATACATAGAATAAGAGCCTCACCATCCCTGATGACTAAACTGTCATATAAACACATGGCTTCATCCTCAATGTCCATAAATAGTATATTGAGTTCCACAGTGGAGTCTGGTGAACGGATTACCCATGTGCATTCCAGGTTAGGCTCATACTGATTAGGCCAGCCTGGAGAGTAAAGGAACCGGGGTGTCTCTTCGGGCATAAGAGCCCCTCCACAAGCACCTAAAAACAAGTTTAACATAATATTCTTCCAAAGAACAAATGGTCATAGTCCACTCATATGTGTTTGACATAAATATATAATTAATAAATAGATTTTCTCTGTTATTCTTTTTTGTTCTTCATTTCACCTGGTGGTATAGTGGGCAAAGGTCCAGAGCTCTGAACAGCAGTCCACTCCACAAGAAAGCCTTTTCCCCCAATCACAATGTCTGATTTGAACTCCAGAGTCATGGTGCTACCGGAGCTTCTCACAGGTTCAGGCCGAATCAGACCACAGAAAACTCCCAAGGGATATGCATGGACATTAGGTCCATCAAATATCTGATGAGAAGAAAAAGAATAAATAAAAGGAGAGAATATGGGTTTTGGGAACTGGTACAGATCAAAATAAAAGTATGGTTAACAAAACATGATTGATTTGATTCACATTTATCTTTTTATTTCCTCTTGAGGAAAAATCCTCTTGAATCTTACATTTATAACCCCTTAAGACATCTGCAATTATAGCCACAAAACCATTTAGCAATAAAAGTTAAACAAATCCAAAATTACAATAGCAAAGCAAACCTTGAGCTGGTCAAAGAAGCAGTTAAATATGTCCTCTATATCAATATCTAGAAACTGTATCTCAATGTAGGAGTCTCCGCTGACAGTGATGGTCCAGCGGTAGTCTGCATTGTTGGGGTAAGTACGTGGATACAAAGGTGAAGCAATCTGGCCCGAGCTGCCCGTGACATCATTTCCATACACTGAAAAAAAAGAATAACCAAATAATGAGGCAAGATATTATAAGCTCTAATTATTTATGTGATTGTTACTTTTGCAAGGTCCAAAATGACCACAATTATAGAATAATTAAATTAAAATCAAAGTTACAGTGTGTGAATGTGGCCCTGAAGCCAGCTCCACTGACAGACGAGTCTGAGACAAACTTTATCCATAGCACATGACCAATGAGTGAGGTGTAATTTGAAGGAAGAGTGTTTCCACAGAAACGGCCAACGAGAGTGCCAGTAGAATTCCCCTCCCGAATTTCCAGGTAGTCATTATTGCAGCCTTGACTCTGCTGTAGCTCAAACAGACTACATTTCATAGAAAGCAAGATACACACAGAAAAGCACATCACAACCACATTTATATTTTCTACGCTTTAATTAGGAGTAAGATGCATGTGATAGCATGAAGATGCTTACATAAAAGAGAGCTGGAGACGGTTACCAGGAGAACTAATGATGGTCCATACACACTCAATGTTGGGAGGGTAGGCATCTGGATAGTTGGGACTGTTAAAGGCCCCAGACTCCATGTGCAGGTTACCACCACAGGCTGAGGAAAGACAGAAGAAGTAGGTGAATGGCTACCTCACAAACATGATGCCTGTTTACAAGCTGCAATGCATGAATTAATTTTTATCATGAACTGATGACTTATTGTTTGCTGACCGGAGGTTGAGGCCATGTACGTTGCCCTGAAACCTTTGCTGTTCACAGATGAATCAGAGACAAAGTTCACCACTAGTGCATTGCTGAATGAGGTTACTGGATGGGGAAGTTCAGTTCCACAATAGCGTCCTAATAAAAAACACAAAAGAGTTTCCTATACTATTGTACCTTAAACCATAATACACTGTTACATTTGTGTAAAATAGTCAATGTTTAGGATGAAAGTTGTGCTATTTGGCTCTGTTACCAATTACTGGGGCCTCAGAATTGTCACCAGCTAAGATCTCTACAGCATCATGGGTGCAGTTTGTGTTGACCATCTCCAGCTCAAAGTCAGTGAAGGACAGTGTTACATGATTGACTAGATGTGGATGAGATATAAGCATAGATGTTCAACATGTATTGAAATATTCAACATGTATTTAAAAAAAAATAATTTAACCATGAATTATAAAAAAAAGTGGGGGAAGATGTTTCTCACGCACATGGTTCTTGTGCCACAATGATCCAGCTGCACTGCTGATTGCTAGGATATGGGTAAGGATAGTTCGGGGAAGCAATGTCACCTCCAACATTATTAGCCATGATGGTTGACCCACATGCTGTAAAGAAAAGAAATAATGTAGCACCACATCTTAAAGTAAAATGCTGTATAATTTAGAACCTGTGATGTGACTAACCCTCTGAGAACTCGGCTCTAAAGCCCTTGTGATTGTTGCTGATGTCTGATCTAAAGCGAACATAGATCATATTCTGCGTGGAGATGATGGGATCAGGTCTGGAAAATCCACATACTTTTGCAAGAAGAGGAGAATTCTCACCTGGTCCATCATGTATCTAAGGTGTAAGGAGGAATAACAGAGTGGGTATCTCGGTTTAAAGAGCTGTGCATAATTATCTACTAATTGTAGAGAACAGTCAAGATGTTTGAAATAAAAATTTTAAATGTAATTGTTGAATCACGAGCCTAATTGTTAAACATGACCAATAAAAGGTATATAAATGGTCTTTAAACTGTGTATGTCACTTCTAAATGGTTCTTTAATTTGTAGTATATGTGTGGAATGAATGACAGGAATAAATGATAAGCTATATATAAAGTCAGTTTTTACACAGAAGCCTATATGAAGGCATCAAACATAGTTCACTCACAGCCACATAATCCCATTCACATGTAATATGACCCTCAATGTCAATGTCAGTAAAGTTGAAGAGAATCCGGTGGCCCGTGTCCACAGTGATGACCCAGGAGCAGTCGGCATTGTTGGGGTAGTTGTTTGGAAACTGAGGGGAGTGGATCTCTCCCTTAGGAGCTGTCACAGCTCCACCACAGCCTGAACATATGAGAGAAATTGTAATAATGGAGATAAGAAAGAGACAAAAAAAAACTCAAAGGGGCTTTAGTTGGAATCACCGTATAGTAAGTATGGAAATAAAGCTTACTACCAACCTCCTTGAGTCTCCTGCCAGCTAGCATTGAAACCCCTGCCACTGACATATTCATCACTTTTGAAACGCACAGTGACGGCATTGCCTGTACTGGATACATGCAGGGGGTTGTTGGGGGGTCGGGTGGTGCAGAGCTGTGCTAGTCTAGGAGCACTCATATCAGGACCTCCGTAAACCTGCCATGAAAAATGCCTAGGTAAACAAATGCCCCTGGATTTCAAACTCTTACAAGACTGCCTGATGCAGTATCAAGGTACCATATACCCTGTGGGCTACTTTTAGAGCTAAGTTACATGCACATAGTGACACTGTAATAATCTGAAATTTTCTGCACAAAACAAGTTAACAAAAGCTTTAAAAAATTTAAGTACGAATAATAAAAGCCTGCTTTCTGAGCATACATTGGGATTTTATGGCTTCAGTTTAATGACTTCATTTGTGCACACAGAGAACTGTCAGTACGGAATCTGCAAAATAATTTTTATTTTAAGAAATTCGTTTTCTTCTGTTTTATATGAAAACGAATTTGCAGTATTTCATGTGTTAAATACAACTAGGACTATTGTAAATATGAATACATTTTTCTGTATAAATAATGATTGGACACGAAGTTATCCAATATTAAATGCAGCACTGGATGTGAATAAGAGCTGTTTTTGTAGGTATTTAGGCATCTTATAGTAAAGTGTTTGTTCATGAACAAAATGCTATGAGGTCACAGTATTTGGAAAACAGGTAGCAGAGCTTGCCAGACATTGTACTGCACCACTGATATTAGCAAACTGGTGTGTGTTTGGGCATACATGAGTGTGTGCATGGAGAGAGTTACAAATAAAGCCTGTGCTCTAATCTTTGATTTCCACTTTGCTTCCACTCTGCTAACTCCATTCACTGCTACTGTGGAGGTCAGCATTCCAAAGGTCTGACATATTCACACACACCCCTAACATTGCCCACTGAGTCTGTTATGTGCCAACAGGGTGCAAACACACACACTGTGTTCTGATCACTGCTATGTACCACCACAAACATGCTGAATTCTGTAACAAATTCATATCCAGGTCAAATTCAGGAATAACAAAACAGTTTATTGTTGTGTTTTATTGTTAAATAGGTAATAAAATATATGTGGGCTTACAAATTGACCTCAACTGGATATTACAGTCTTTAACTGAGCAACATGATTTAAAATTTGTACTGTTTGGACATGCTAGTCATTCATTCTCTTTCTATTCTGGAGGCATGGCAAAGGGGTGCTTATGATGAAAATCATACAATACCAGAAAGACAGGGATGAATAAAGTGATGCTTTACCTCTAGCATGTCAAAGTTACAGTTGGGATGGTACTCTACATCAAACTCATGAATGGTGATGGTGATACTGCTGCTAGGGCTGGTATGGATGTACCACACACACTCACGGTTCTCTGGATATTTGTTAGGATAGCCAGGGCTGTTGAATGAGCCAGCTGGCCCAGTCAGCTCTCCACCACAACCTGCAGGGGGCATTGACAAGTCTGAATATGATGCAAATGAAGTTCTTGTAAACAGCTCTTATGAAAGGATTGGTTGCTATGCCAGCATTTTGTTTACCATGGCTTCATATTCATTAACAGCATTAAATCCTTAGCCATCTCAAGATGAAAGACTGAGTATTGTACATAATATTTAACTAAATAAGCACATTATATTAATTATTGATACTTTAACTGAAAACCTAATTCCTTCTGTGGAGAAAAGACCTGAAAAGACACAAGAGGCTGTGACTAAGTGTG
Source organism: Tachysurus fulvidraco (assembly GCF_022655615.1). NCBI lineage: Eukaryota > Metazoa > Chordata > Actinopteri > Siluriformes > Bagridae > Tachysurus > Tachysurus fulvidraco. Next base: position 17,239,941 of record NC_062520.1, on the reverse strand, counting down.
AGAAAGTCAGTGCAGAGGAAATACTGGTGAGATGACAAAGGAGATGAGAGCATTTTAAGCATTATGATTATTTTGGAAAAATGAGATAGCATATTAGAAACACTTTGGACATTTTGGATACACAATACAGTATGTCCTCTGGAATGTTGTCTAACTTTACTTTCATCATTGCCAGCCACATATTCTTAGTAGACTGATATGCTTAGCATATGAGTGCTGTACTATAATCTGTGCCACATTAAAAAAAACATCTTTAATCTATTATACCATTCTCTCTTAAACCCACATTCCAGAGAGGAAATGAACATAGGATGGGAGTTTCTGAATTGCTGACATCAGTGAGTCCTTTTTTCATCACTAGGAAATATTGTTTAGTTTTTCTATAGACATAATAATGGTCTGTAATATGTTCGATTCTATTAAAAAGTAAATTAAATACTACAATCCCCTAGTTTCCATAATTTTCTTCTATTTTTCTTCTTTATTCCTTTTATCCTGATGCAGAACTAGGCCACAAAAACACATTTTTGTACACATTAATTCTACTTTACTTGAATTACCTCATTAGTTGTACAGTTTTGAGAGTGCTAAATGTGTTTCACTGCTTTAAGCAGAGAGCTGATGGCTGTGCTGGCCTCAGTTTGCTGTTCCAGTAAAAATAAATGCAGCCACACCCATGAGCCCTGTGACTCATAATCTCTGGGCATTTGCACCACACCACACACACTTTCACACTCTGTTATAACAACGACTGCTAAAACACTAGAGACACAAAATAAAACCCCAAGGCAATTTACAGATGTCTAGTCCTCGTAATTTCATGCTCTTAATTATATTAATCTTATCGTTATTATATTACTAAAAGTTTGGCCAAATAGTTTTGAATAAACAATATTCCCCATTGATTTCAGTAAATCCATGGTTGGGTTGGAAAAGCAGTATGGAATGTAATGTATATTGGCCTGTCTTGCTCTCTTTTAAGATACATGTATGATACATTTTTCCCTCACGATTCTGAAAAAGAATACCTAATAGTTAAAGAGTATAAGTTATAAGCATATGTAGAGCCCTTTATACTTGAAACCATATGGTATTGGTGATTGGGAGATGGAATTGTGTATAAAGACTGCAGTGTGTGTGAGACCCTGCTTCCATAAAGTTGTACAGAATCTAATTCTAGTTTACTTACTGAACTATTTTCCTTTTCATGATTTATACTAATCAGTACAGGCAAACGTTTTCACTTTTCACAACCTGCTGCGATAACAGTACTTCTCGTTTGATTTTACTGAAATTCTCAGAGGAGATACATTTCTCACATCCTAAAGGAATTTCATAAGAATTAACCAGAGATTCCCTCTGAGCTAAAGTTCTTTTGCTTATGTTCAGGTTTCAAAATGTATTTTTATTTCTTATTATTCCTACCATTCTGGTACCAGAGCATCCGGAAACCAGATCGAGAATCATAGAAATCAGAGTTGAACACAATGTGCAGGCTGCTCCCAGAGGTAGTGTTTGCTGGAGGAGGTACGTTCCCACAGAATCTTCCAATTAGTGGAGCTTGTGCATTTGGACCATCATGAAGCTAGGAAAACACAAAGAGAAACAGAGAGTAATCATGATTTTTTTCTTTTGAAGGATAATACATGTCTTTCTTATGTTGAAGGATAATACATGTATTTAAAGTGAAAGCACATCATTTTTGTTTTGAGTACAACACCGTGGTAACGAAATCCTCACTTTTGACGGAGCACATCAACACTGAGCACAGAACATGTGATCACAATGCAACAACGACAGACACATTTTACATTCCACTGCAGTTATTTTCCCTTCCTTTGCTGAGGAAAAATAACGTATTCCTAGGGGTACGAGTACTATGAAATGAACATTTGACTGAGACGACAATAGGAAATCCCCCACTTCTCCTGTGGGCCCCATGATGTCATGGCTGTTTGGATCTCCGTGGTGATGAAGGAACCAAGTAAAAACTCACTCTCACTAACTGGAAGATTAAAAAAGTGTGCCAGTGAATGAGCAAGTATAATTCAGTGACTGCTTAAAAGATCCCAACTGCTGCAGCTCCTTGTTTTATCACTCAAATGGTAATATATTTAGACAAAAAAAACTGCAAGCATATAGAATATGGTCTAGTGTTACACCATAGTCTCACTTTTGTAAATATGCAAAAACAATAGTAAGTAACCGAATGTTATACAGATTGACATTCTGACATTTACCTCAAACTGTAACTTACCTCCACGTAGTCATAGGTACAACTGGGAATGAAACCCTCAAGGTCAAAGGCAATGAAAGTATAGTTGATAGTGTTGCCCATGGTCACCTGGATGGTCCAACTGCATCTACCCTCAAGTGGATAGTTGTTGGGAAAGTTCTGACTCTCAATCACACCATTTGTCTGGTTGTTGATTACAATACCCTGACAGTCTGTGGAGGACAGGGTCAGAGCATGTTAACAAAAGTCACATCCTCTGTAAAATTATGTGTTTATTTGCCATAAAAATGACATATACACCTGGGCCTGGGACATCTCAAAAGGTCTGTTCAAATCACTTACGTTTTTCCACTACAACCTTGAAAAATCATGAATTGAAAGGGCTCAGTTTGAGGCTTTATTGTACCTGATCTCTCAAAATACCTGATCTTTCAAAGTCTGAGTTTAATTTCTCTGAACTGGACAGGGGACAATGTAAAAGCTCTTGGACAGTCTTCAGAATACGTGCCAACTACCCACAGCTGCCTTTTAAAACCAACTTATTCATTTCTGTATTACTGTAAAATAGAACAATGGGCCAGAAATGCAGAGGAACTGCCACACTAATTCATGAAATGAAATCTATATAAAAAAATAAGTAAAACTTGACGTATTATGTTTATTATGATGTAGCATGTTTGTTCACTTACTAGAAATGTAGGAGGCTACAAATCCCCCTGCACTAATAACACTGTCTGTGCGTAGTTTAATATACAAATGCTCTTTGCTGGAGTTAATGGGGGCAGGAACCTGGTTCCCACAAAGCTTGGCCAGCTCACGAGCATTTGTGCTGTTTCCATCATACACCTAAGAATACACACACATATTCACAGATTAACATACTGAATTATCTTCAACAGTTAAAGAGAAATGAGTGCCTGTTCTTACCGCCAGGTAATCATAATAGCAGCCAGTGCTGGATTCTAGATGAAAGTCTCCAAAGCTGAGCTGGATCTTACTTCCTGCATTGATTTTAATGTGCCAGTAGCATTCAGCATTGGGGTGGTAGGGCAGTGGGTAGTTAGGGGATGTGAAACTCCCAACACTGGTGGTCAGAATTCCTCCACAACCTAAGTACATAAATGGGAGGGATAAATGGGAGGGGTAGGAATGGCAATACATAGCAAAAATATGATATGACGAAGCATATATCCATATTTGCAAGAAATAAAATGCAAACACACCAAATTTTTGGCCTTATTTATTATTTATTTATAAATTTTTGGATTATTTATTATTTATATATTGATTATATATATATTTACATACTGTATAAGCAGTCAATTAAAAATGCAATTCTGGTAATAGTTGGTTGCAATTTGCAGGTTGCAACAAAATGCCAAAAAGCACTGGTCTTGGATTCATGAAGACTGGTTGGTGAAACAAAAGGAGTAACAAATACCTGTCTGCGTTCCATCCCAGTGTGCAGAGAAGCCTTTATAAGTGATTGACGAGTCTGAGTGGAATTTAATCCACAGTCTGTTACTATGTGATAGTACTAAAGGTGGAGCCTGGTTTGAGCAGTATCGACCAAGTAGAGGTGATGTTTCGTAACCTCCATCTCTGCATAAAAGGACATTTTATATAAGAAAATCATTAAGACAGAGAGACATAAATACAGTATAGAGTATTTAAAAAAAGGTTCCTTACCTGATTTCCACATAATCATGTATGCAGTTGATGCCAGCTTCCAGAGCAAAATCTGTGAAGTTTAACATGATCTGATTGTTGACTGCAACTATAATCCTGAAGATGCACTCACGGCTGTTGGGGTAGTTGTTGGGGTAGCTGGGTGAGGTGAACACTCCAGTTGGAGTTGTGAACACTGCACTACAGTCTAGAGACAGAACAATGACAAATGACAGTCAGTCTCTGATGTCCTTAATTATTGTCATTGCAAAGACATAAAGGATTCTTTTTTTTGGTTTACTGTGTATTGTGTTATTCAAACAATTAGTGATGTATTATTCATGTAGCTATTTTTATGTCTAACCTGTGCTTGCATTGATTGAGACATAACTGGCAGCAAATCCTTCAGTTGCCAAACTGGAGTCTGTGACAAACAGGACGGTCATGAGGTTGTCAGTGCTGGTTAGTGATGGAGGAACTGAAGTTCCACAGTACCTGAAAAGAAAAATGCAAACAGCTGCTAAATGTGTAAAAATAGTTATAAGATTGATGTTGATCTGCTAATGCCTTTACCTGCCCAGAAGATGCCCAGTCTGAACCGTGCCATTGTCATATACCTCCACATAATCAAAATCACAGTTAGTATGGTACTCCAAGTTGAAAGAAGTAAAAGACAGTCGGATGATGTTCCCAGGTGCTACAGCAATGTGCCAGGAGCAGTTAGCACCATGAGGGTAGTTGGTAGGGTGACCTGGACTAGTAAAGCTACCTGTAGGAGCTGTGAGAGTGTCTCCACAGCCTGTTTATGGAATAACATTAATACGTTATCACTGAGAGTTAAAAAGAAACATCAACTTTCAACTATTTTATAAAAGGAAACAATCTATATAGCCTAATGACACAGTGATACATTACCTTCCATAACAGATCCATACTCTGCAGTGAAGCCATGGTTGCTGACTGAAGCATCAGTACTGAAGGCTATATACATGTGTTTTTGTGTGGACTGCAACATACTGGGAACCTGGTTTCCACAATATCGGCCAATCAAGGGAGAGCTAGACGTCTCCCCATCTCTCACCTAAGGAAGGAGATGGGTTGATAATATTTATATTTCTATGAAGTCCATGAAACTGATATGCAATGCATTCAGTCAATGAGAAAGAGATCATTCTGCTGTGTTAAACTATATAGGGAAAAAGAGAAGCACCTCCACATAGTCATATAAGCAACCTGAAATGTCCTCAACATCAAAGGTGAGGAAGTTCAGTGTCACAACGTAGCCTGTGGGTTGACTGATGACCCACTCGCACATCTTGTTGTGAGGGTAGGTGTCAGGGTGAAGCGGTGTGCGAATCTGGCCTGAGCCTGAAAGGGTTCCTCCACAGTCTAAAAGAGACAAAAAACTTCCTTGTCAGATCAGAATACAGTATTTAGACTGTGCTTATTAAACATAAGCTAATATTTTACATTACATTTTGTTACAAACACCAGTGGAATAGAATATGACTTGAAAAAATTCATTGTTTTATTGCCAAATATAATGTAAACTTAGTCAGGACAAACTTTCAGTTTGACAAACTTTCAGTTATGTCACACTTTCTGTGTGAGATGTATTAGCTCTGTTCATGTAACTTTACACAGAATTTTAGTTGTCGTTTGTTGTTTGTTTTGGACAATTTCTATGATTGCAACTAGTAGGCAAGGTAAAAACAGAAATGCTTATGATACAGTACAAATTCTTAAAGAATGTCTACTTTCATTTGCGCCTTTAACTACCACTGTAAAGTATGACGTGACAAAGTAATTCAATGCTGAACATGAACAACTCCAAAACAGGTTAAAATTAAATTAAATTTAACCTCTGGTAAAAAAAAAAAAGTTAATCAAAGCTTCAGACTCAGTCATCATCAAGAGGCACATTTTCTATACAGTGGTGATTAATGCATTAAAACTAGCCATGATTGCATTCAGTGTCAGTGGTATAAAAACAAAACTTACGGATTTCATATACAGCCCTAAAGCCAGCATTGCTTACAGAGCTGTCAGATTTAAAGCGAATCCAAAGGTCATTAGCTGATGACAAGATTGGGGCAGGTAATGTTGTACCACAGTACTTTCCAAAAAGTGGGGCTGTTTCCCCGGAGCCATCACGCACCTGGGACAAGAAATACATACTTCTGTTAAAGCACCGGTGATTATTATCATCAATTCTTATAGCTCACACAGTCTGGCTTTTTCACTTTCTCCACTCTCTAACACGATTACACAGAAACACATAATACCTCCACATAATCAAATTCACAGCCAGTGTGATATTCCAGGTCCATATGTGTAAAATTGAAGGCCACCTGCTCACTTCGAGGCAACCGGATCAGATAAATACACTGTTTGTCATGTGCATAGTTATTAGGCCAGTTGGGTGAGATGATAATGCCTTGACTTTCTGTGTATGTGCCTCCACATCCTGGGTCAGCTATAACAGACAAAGACCATTTGAGAATCAGTTCAATAAAGTAAAGTAAAATATTAAAAAACTGGTGTAACTTAATCATTGGTCATTATAAAGATGTTGAAAAATACAGTAAGATGTTGAGTTTACATTAAAACTACAAATGTAACGAATATATGAAGGCATAAATGAATATCTGCATAAAAAATGCTTGCAAACTATTTTCATGAACTTTGAAATCTTTATCATTTACTAGTCATAATAAATGTTATAACTACTTTATGAGGTCATGAAATGGACATAAAATGCCAGATTTACAGCGTTACCCATATTTGCTTAGACATAATTCCACACTAAAATTTTTAATGCCACATTAAAATTTTTAATGCCAGGAAAAGAGCCATCAGATAACTAAGATAGCACCTTCCACGTGGATATTAGATATCATATCATAAAATAAGTAAAAGAGATGTCATACTGTATGTGCTGTAAATTTTTTTTTTAATCCTATAATCTAAGTGTAAGCATTTGGCTCAACAATTATGACTTATACTAACTTTGTGAGGTGGTGTACGTGATATGAAAGCCATGGTCAGTGATAACATGGTCAGAATGAAAATGGATCCAGGCAATCGGGCCTGTTGTCTGCAATGGTGGTGGAGAACCACTGCTACAATATCGGTTTAGAAGTGGGTCCTCGGGGAGCAGGCCATCTCTGATCTAAAGCACAAAGTATAAATCAGCATGTGGGCCTCAATAAAATCTACCCTTTAAAAACAACAAGTGCTGAAGCTAGGCATCTAATGGTCAATTGTTGGCATACTTCAAGATAATCATAGCTGCAGTCAGGATGATGCTCAAGACTGAGTGTTCCAAAAGCAAAGGTAATGATCAGCCCTGGACCCACATCTATTGTCCAATAGCAGTCACGGTTTGGTGGGTAGTTGCCAGGGTAGCCAGGTGATTTGATGTCACCATATGGATTGGTCAAATGACCACCACACACTGGAGATAAAACAGACAAACTAGCATGAAATAATAAAAAAACATGCATTAACATTTATAATTTTAAAATACATAATATTGAAACATAATATTATATAATATTGAAATATAATAATATAGTTATATAATATACACATTTATATAATTTATCTACATTTGATATAAGTTAAGGTATGCTTAGTACATAGAGCATACATAAAACTTGATTTATTGTGATTAAATATGCATATATATTGTATAAACATAGGTAAAATCAAATCACATCAATAAAATCAAATTATGCAAAGTTTAAAGAAAAGCCAAACTAAAAACATTTGAAAATTTACCTGAAAAAGCATGTGTGGAAGGAGGTGAGAGGAATTTCCATAGCTTTAGATGATTATTGTGGTTTGTATGTACAGTATATTTGACTGATTAGACATATAGTGATTCAAAATAATGTAGAGCTGAACACATAATGCAATACCTGGTGCTTGGGACTCCCAGGCCACAGTGAAGCCGCCCTTATTTATTACGTGATCAGAACGGAACCAGAAGTACAAAGAGTTGTGGGAACTGAAGAGCTCAGCTGGGGCATTAGTGCCACAGTATTTGCCAAGCATGTAGGCAGACGCACTCTCTCCATCATGGATTTGTAGGAAGTCAAAGCTGCATGTGGAGCTGTGCTCAAGGTCAAAAAAAGGGAAAGTGATCCGCAGAATCTGGAAGAGAAATAACCAGACAAAGGGACATTTTATTACTTTCATAACAATTTCATTAGTTTCATTACATTTCACAACAATTATTATTACAAGCTATTAGATGTAGTTTTATGTGACAATAATAAAGATTATTATCACTTACTTTATCTGCATCCGTTCTGACCACCCAGGCACAACTGACCATATGGTCATACTGGTCATGTCCAGGAGTGTTGGGATAACTAAATGTGCCAGCCGGACCTTCCAGGACTCCTCCACACTCTGTAACAAACATAAACACAGGTCAAAGACCATCAGCAGAGTATCGGTTCGGTGAGTGCAGAAACACACTAGTGAAAAGCAGACCTTGTTGTGGAGTCTGGCACTGCGGCCCTGTCCACTGTGATGTGCAGGTACAAATGTAGCCGTTAATGCCGTCTGTGCAAGTGCCTCCATTTTGGCAGGGGTTACTTGCACACTCGTTAACATTCTGGTCACAATTCCGGCCTGTCCAGCCTGGGTCACAGTGGCAGATATATCCAGAGGCTAAATTCTAGGAAAATAGATAAAACTGATTTTGGTCATCGTGCATCCAAACAATACGTATAAGCTTAACAAAAGATGAAAGAGAGAATGTAGACTATATAAAATAGAATATCTATTATAAAAAAAATACTTTAAAAAGATTTGTCAGTTACCTCACACTGTCCGTTGACACATGGGTTATTGGTGCCACATGTGTCGGTGATCTGAGTACAACCAGCTGGACCAAAGCCATTCCCCACATAGCCAGGTGGACAAGTGCATGTAGGGATATTGCTGCCTGGAGGAAGGTAGGGCTCTGAATCAGAACTCTAATCTTGGTGTTATGAATGAAAAAACTTTAAACAGTTCTAAAATAAAAATATGGTTGTGAATGAAAACAAATTTATTATCGATTTATTCGTGCTATCACTATCTATAGTTAAGGAGTTGCATGTCAGGAGGCAGACTCATTGTGTTAGTACCACAATAACCCTTTTTTGTTATGAATTTACAAATGGCAGTGATGCACCCAAATTGTAATGGTTTTATCTTCATACTGACATTTGGTGTCATGTGCTACTGTGCAGAGTGCCTACTATAAAAATGTGTGCATCATTTACAGAGAGAGAGAGAGAGAGAGAGAGAGAGAGAGAGAGAGAGAGAGAGAGAGAGAGAGAGAGAGAGAGAGAGACCTGGAACAGAGGTACAAGTGGCCAGAGGATAACATCCTCCATTGTTGGCTGAGCATATGTCAGACTGAGTGCAAGTCTTTCCATCACCCTCATAACCTACACAAAGAGAAATTAAGACACTGACATTACATCAAATTCATTCAGTGTAATGTAAAATGGCTTTATCTGTATAAAATCTTAAATCCCCTTATAACTCCCAAACTCAAAGCTGCCAAATTACTGAAGTAAATGCTTGAATTGTTTTCCTGCCTATTATATCTACTAGATACAGTACATTATGTTATTTAAATAAGCATTCTGGACAAAAAATTGGGAAGAAATAAATGTAAAACACAATTAGTTACAAAACCTAGTATCTAATTGGATACCTGGAGGACACTGTCCACAGTGGAAAGAGCCCATGGTGTTAAGACAGGGCACCATCGGAGATGTAGAACATCCCCCATTGTTTGTTTCACATTCATTTATGTCCTGACAGCTGTAGCCATTGCCCTGCCAGCCTGGATGGGTAACACAGTAACAATACTCAATTCAATTTATGTAACAAGGCTGATATTATATAAAAATGATGTTTGTATGCACTATGGGTAACATTCCGTTAGTCTTGTATTAGACCAGGAATCAAATGTATTACATCAACTAGAATAATAATGCCAATCTATGTACACTATATTAAAATAACATTCCTTCATGAAAACAAAATGGATCCTAGTCTAGTAATCGTACTCAGAAGTGTCTCACACAGGATTCCAGAGAAACACATCCCATGTCTTACCTGCTGGACAAGAACCACAGAAGAAGGAGCCTAGAGTGTTGAAGCACTGTACAGGGGGATTAGTGGAGCAGGGCTTGTTGGGGAGGCTACACTCATCCACATCTGCTGTGCATGCAGAGCTGCCAGGAGGAGACATCCACCCAGCATCACAGATACACTTGTATTTTGGCTGTTAGGAGATAGTATAGTGCATATTAGAGTAGGTATAGTGCATATTAGAGACCTTGATGAGTAAACTGCTGATACCTTTATAATTGATATACATACAAAAGCTCAAAACACTCTCAATTGCCCTATTTAAGATCATTCTTGAACACTACACGAACACACACACACACACACACACACACACACACACACACACACACACACACACACACACACACACACACACACACACACACACACACAAATTGGGCATTGCATTTCTTTAGGCCTCCAGGAAAAAAAAAGCCACACATTTGTAAATATTTCACACTTGTTATATCCAAAATAATATTTAATCATTTCTGCTTATTTTACTCAAAAACATGGCATAATTTACTGAGGTTTATTGTTTATAAATTAAATATAATAAAAAGCATAAGAGGTGTGAAGGAAGTTTTATTCACAATAAATTTTGCCATGTTTTTGATTTGTGTGTGTGTGTGTGTGTGTGTGTGTGTGTGTGTGTGTGTGTGTGTGTGTGTGTGTGTGTGTGTGTGTGTGTGTGTGTGTGTGTGTGTGTGTGGCCCGTTTTTGGGTGATCAGATGGCATCTGGTAGGCAAAATAAACATAAGTGTAAAATGTTCACAAATGTAAGCTGATCACACAGAATGGTGATTATTGTAGAATTTTTGATTTATAAGCATTCAAGTCAACTTGACCTGTAAAAAAGCAGGTTTTATTATTTACTGCTATTAAAAATGGTCAAAATGGTTTAAAAACAATCTCCTGGCTTTGACATATACCAGCCTGTAATTGTGCAACTTTTGTACCTCTAAAGTGAAAATAATTCAAAATTTCTGTTTTTTTACTAGAAAATGAAGCATTTTTGCATATAAATGAGGTTTATTATACCAAATATTGCAAAATATTTTGCAAAATATATGTTAATATGTCATAAACAAGTTAGACAAAAAAGGTGAAAAAAAAATAAAGGCTATCATATATGCTTCATTTTTTATAAGCAGTCAAAACAGACAAGGTCAACTTGACTCAGCACTCCTAATTTGCATAGGAATTCAGACAAGGTCTGCAGGAGGGTTAACTGATCTAGCAATGTGACCCTGTGACTGTAGAATAGCACATACGTTCCACCTTCTCACAGGAATGACAGAAATACATGACCACTCAACAAATTAGCATTGCAATCTCTTAGCACATGACAAATATTTTAATATAATCACATGTCCTGAGTTTCAGGGTAGATTTCTCTATTAACAACAACTTCCATCTATGAAATTCTACAGGAAAATAGTAATACTCCAGCATTATTTAGCATTTAGGAACTTTATGTAGATTAATATATGTGTAAATAATAAACTCTCACAGAATATTACCTCATTAGGTGTTACTCTGTCAGAATCAATGCACAGCCCATGAACACACAAGTCCCGGCTCCCTCCTGCACAGTCATCATAGCGAGAGGTGCAGTGGGGTCCATACCACTCTGGCAGACAGTTACAACTAGATGAAAAGACAATAAAAAAAGAGTAAGAGAAAAACATCATGATAAAAGCTATTAAGGAGAATAAGTGATGGCTGGGATTAGGAAGCATGTTACGTGTAAGATCCAGGAGTGTTAACACATGTGGCTCCATTCTGGCAGCCCTGAGTTGTTCCAGCATAGATCTGACATTCGTTCACATCCACAGCACAGATGGGACCCTAACATGACATAACAAGCTCAGAACCAGTGCAGTGCTGATGCTTAAAACAATACAAGTGTGTGCTGTATGGTCAGCATTGTATTTAGAGCCATCATACCTGCCAGTTCTGAGGGCAGAGGCAGTGAAAGGAATCCAAAAGGTTTAGACAAGTTCCAGAGTTTTGACACGGGTTGCTGCTACATGTTTTCCGTTGGATAGTCTAAAAAAATCATGAATTAATAACAATACATTTATGCTGAATTTTAATAAACAAAGAAATAAAAAATGTCTTATTTTAATTTACCTGCTGTATTGTTTGAAAGTTTGACTCAAGGTTGGCCACATTTTTGTTCAGCTGATCCAACTGGTTTTGGATCTCTTGAGATGGGCCACTGTGCTTTATTGTTTCTATGTCATCTTTATTGGTTTGTATCTGAAAGTTAATTAAAATAAATACACCATATATAATATAAAATTACTTTGCTAAAGCCAAAAGAATACAAAGTACATGCTGGAGTGAATGTAATATAATATTCTATAAATTATAATATAACAAAACCACCTAAAGAGGTTCGTGATTTCAACTCAGCCTAATGGTGTTTAGATGTATTTTTATAAGTAACCCATTAGATCCAACCTTATAGGAACATAATATCCTGTATCCAACTGCTTGAGTCACCACAATACTATCCATAGATGATATTTAATTTCATCTATATTTCAGTTCAATTAGCAATGTATTAGCAATCATGTTTGTAACATGTCTCTGATCTGAAGCTTTTCATAATCTTACCTGCTTTATTTTCTCAGTGAGATCCTCATTCCCCACTTTCACACAACCTGTACCTGAAGTCTTCAAATAGATGTGTTTATTGTTTCCCGGCATAAATGTAAGATGACCATCATTTGAGATCATACGAGGTCTGGAGGTAAAGTCATCACATGAGTCTTGGGCACCAAGCCCCCAAATTCAGATCAAGTAAAGGTACACATCTTAATTCTCTTGTACCTTCAAGTAAACTTCATGCACTACACTTTTACCAAACTACCCCAATAAACAACAACAACAACAACAACAACAACAACAATAATAATAATAATAATAATAATAATAATAATAATAAAATAATAATAATAATATCCTAACTGCAGTTAAAAGACTGCAGTGGGACTGGAATGCAATACATTATTTTATTAAAATATTTTAAACTTATAGAATACAAACAATCCATTTAAATCATTTGCTTACCTTTCATAAACACTTTATAATCTTTGTTATAATAAGAAAAAAGTTATATACAGATCAGTGTAGCATTGATCAATGTACAACAAAAAGTCCAGGTAATAAAGTATCTCTGTGTACTTACTGGTTATCGCTAACGTCTCTCTTGCTCCGGCTGTGGACATTTTTATCCTGCTCACACTGCAGCCCAATGAGAAAAAAGAGGGCAATTAAGGTCCAGGACAGCTGAAGTGTCCGAGCCATGCTGAGGGAATGTCTCAGGACGCTCTACAGACACTACACTGAAGGTGAAACTAAAAAGCAACTTTAATAGACAAACTCAAAAAAGTGCCCTTTGCCTCATCCTGGTCCACGAAGACCATCACGCTCTCCAATAAACTGGACAAAAACTCATTTGAGGAAGAAAGACAATTTGGACAGTTGGAACAATATAGCTTTTACTTTACCACATCATTACCAAGCACCATCATGTGATTTTCAGAGATCAGTAACCACAGTTAAGGTGAAGTATTTTCTGCAACTATATAAATGTGGACCTTCCCCTTTATCACCCCTATGCAAAACTAACGTATCAAATCTTTAGTTACAGTTTTACATGCAGTTCTTTGAACAACTCTCATCTATTATTAAGTAGAACATATCAGTAATTTATTTTTAAATAAAACAACAGAGAAACATGGTAGTACAACACACACAGCTTTATTTAATAATTTACAAACTTGATTCATGTGATACAAAAGTTGAATGTCTTTGAAACATCATGGAGTCCAAGTGAACGCTGAAACAGTCCTCAGACTCTGCAGGAAATCCCATTTGTTGGTCATGACACCATGAGACTGATCAGCTTGGCTACCACACAAACATTCAGACTGTTTCCCAGAACACGGTACTGCTGCTTAATGGAGATATTTGAAGGAAACCCTAAAAAAAAAAGAACAAAAATATGCCAAACCTGCATTTTATAACATTTTATACACATTTTATTGTGGCATGCTTTAATGTCATAATGTTCTTGCCAGAGAGCCCGAATATAAACTGGCCATTGCTGTTAGAGTGTATGCAATTTTTAAGCATTTAATACTGCAGAGAGTTGCACAAAACATTCTACTGCAGTGTTAAAATTTTAATATGTGAGATTGGAAAAGTACGATATGATCATCAGAAAGCACAGAATGAAATCTAATTGTTGTTAGTTAACAGTAACAGCCTGAATACTGAAAGACAAACAGCATTTCAATTCATTTCCTGCATTTTTTTTGTTATTATTTATTTTTTAATACACGGGCCCAACAGTGGCAGCTTGTTGGACCTGGGATAAAACTCACAACCATTAGGCTACCACACACCATCAATATTGTTACTAACTAAATCCTCTACATTCTACAAATCCCAGTCCTCTGGCATTAAACCATTTAGACTGTTTCCATTCTTAAAAATCACACTTATATCAGACAGGTACTGAAGTACTATATACAAATGATGAAATTTGCTGTATTATAAAGATTTGTTTTATTTGATTTACTGAATTGTGGTGGGAATCCCATAAGGTTGGCTATCTCTCTGGGTGTAAAGTATCTGAGCTTCAGCCGCGACAGCTGCTTCAACTTCTCCTCTTCAGACAACACGTCCAGTGACTTAAAGACGCTCTCCAGCTCCACATCTGTACACGACTGCAGAACAGAACCAGTTCCCTCTACGTAGTGCCCATATCTAAATAGGAACAAAAAGAATTTTACTATTAAATTAATTTAGCAGTGGTCATGAATGAAGGATGAATTGATTTATGAATCCTTGCCCTTTAGTGAAGCAGACTGATCTCCGGCAGTTTGGATTCACTATGTCCATGAGCAAGGCGTATCTGAGCAGGATCTTCGGAGGAAGCAAATATCTGTCCATGTCTGTTCCTTGTTTTTCCTCTTCCAGGAAATCCTGTAGTCTCCTCACTGTCTGTTCGCTGTCTTGACTCCTCTTCCTCTCCAGCTCCTGGGCCGTCTCCATCTTATAGATTATAGTCCCATCCTCTCTCCTGCCACTATTAGCTGTACTACAGTGGCTGTCAGAGATAGTTGGACTGTCTGTGTTATAGATGGATTCTGACTTCGGAAAGCCCTCTAAAATCTAGAGGGGTTAAGGATCACAATTTATGATAATGAACAGTCATAACAGGTCACAATGCAACCTCTTAACAAGAGAATCTTATATCATATTCAGACAGGATGGATGCGTTTACCTCTGTTGTTTTTGGAAAGGAGAAGGAATCTAAGGAAGCTTTAGCAATAAGAAAATAACGCAGCCTTGAGTTTGGTATTCCTAGCTGGGAAAAATAGCATTAAGTTGTACAACTGCAGTTAAATTCATATCAAGTAGCCTATTGTTTATGATACAGCAAGTTTTTTCTTTGTGTTTGTTTTTAGAAAAAGCTGGTTTTACTACAGTTCTCTACAAAATGAAAGAAGTCGATCCCTCAGGTTTACTGAAACAACAGATTTGTTTTAACATGATTATATTATTACAAACACTGAAATCAGAAAAAAATAAACTTAAGCTTATTTTCATTTACCCGTTTATAATTACCCATTTCTCATGAGGTAAAATGATAATTGGGTCAGAATAAAAGTAAATACTCACACAAGTGGGTGATATCATTAATTCTTGGAAGTTGTATTGACAATCCTGCAAAGTCTTTATCAAGGCATTTCTGGGGAAAATAAAAAATTGCACTTCAAATCCACGTAATTAGGTTTCCTTCAGTAAGACATGACAGCGTAGGTGGCTGTATTAACAATGGCATTGTGAGTATAAACTGCTTATAAACTATAAACCCAGAACAGTATTGAATGACAGCTATGTACTGACAGCAGTCTCCCAAGCTGAGGACTTGCCCTATAAGCCAGTCTACCTCGCAGAAGACGTCTCAAAGCCTTTCACGTTCTCCAGCAGAATGAAGCGGGGCATCTTGGTTAACCTACAGAACACAGATTCTTTCTTACATAAAAGCAGTATGGAGTGGCTGCAATTCTCCAATATTTCACTAAAGAGCAAATAGCAATAAGGTGTGTGTGTGTGTGTGTGTACACACACACACACACACACACACACACACACACACACACATATATATATATATATATATATATACATTGGTTTGAAAGATTTTATTATGCATAAATTATTTGAGGTACAAATTAATGTCAAATTAAGGATGTTAAGTAGCACAGAGAGCACAGAGTATCATATATAACAAGTATATAGAGAGCACAGATTGATCTGACCTTGGCAGCATATCCAAGATGTAGAGAAAGCTTTTTGTTCGGGGATCATTTACATCACCCTGTAATCCAATCCTATATAAGTAGAAAACCTCATTACTATTTATTTCTGCAACAATGCGAGTGAAAAAAGTGACAGAAAGTTTTGATTACCTAGTAAAAGGCTGACAAGGAGGGCTCATCAAAATCACATCAAAGTCCAGTTTATTGAAATCATTTAAAGTCATTCCCTAGATAAAATCAAACAAAAGTTCATTGTACTCAGTGTTTTATCAAACTGTATAGAAATGTACCATTTTATAACAATATATGAATTTGTAGCTTTTATGGAAATGTAAAACTTATCCTGAATATATAAATGATCATGTCATGTCTTATTGCCCAAAATCCAG